>NC_088925.1:47532500-47605000 GCF_038396675.1 Hydra vulgaris
GTCATTTACATAAATAAAAACATGAGACATTTAATTGAGACTTCCTTTTTAAAATAATGTTACATTGGTAACTCATAGTTACAATATAGCAATATAATTTTTCTATTATCAAACTTTCTACAGCTACATAAAAAAGTTTGATAAAGCATTAAACATAGCACTACTGATAAAAAGAGTGAAAGGCCTCTAGTGCTTTTTTATCATTTATATATTTATTTAAAAGAAATAAATCATTTTTCAAATTTTAAAAATTCAATTGTTGTTTTTTTTGCTTTGCATACCTTTTTCCATTATATATATACATATATATATATATATATATGTATATATATATATATATATATATATATATATATATATATTTATATATATATATATGTATATATATATATATATATATATATATATATATATATATATATATATATATATATATATATATATATATATATATACCTATATTTATATATATATATATATATATATATATATATATATATATATATATATGTATACATATATGTATATATATATATATATATATATATATATATATATATATATATATATATATATATATATATATATATATATATATATATGTATATATATATATATATATATATATATATATATATATATAAATATAGCACCTATCTTACACCTATCTTACACCTATCATTTGACACCAAGATATTTGTTTTTCGATAAGAATTAGCAAAGTTATATAAATTTAAGTGAAGAAAAACATTATTTTAACCACAGTTTCTTCAACAAATCAAAAAGTTTCACCTTTAAAGTACTGTAATAAATCCTCTTTCTAATAATATATAACATTATATTACAAACAATTGAATACTATAAGTGGTATGGTATGTGATTTATTTAGTTATTTTTATTTATGTTGTACAGTAGATTTACACTTTTTACGTCATATCATTAAAAAATATTAGTGTTTTACAAAGCTGGGTATGGTTGTGTCTTGGCTTTTTGTAGTGATTCCTTTTTTACTGCAGTATGGATTAGTGTAAGTCGCGGGGTAAAACTTAAGTGGCAATGACGTTTGTCTGACAGGATAAACTAGTTATAAGTGCTAATCTTCATCGAACCACCAGTAATAAAAGACGCAACTCTGAGGAGATGTTTATTACTTTATCACTACACAAATTATGTTTTACACATCAGAATTAATGTTTTTTTTTCCCTTCTGAGGCCTTTCATTGTTTTTTACATACTTTTTATTTTTGTTACCAATTTGGTGTTTTATTATTTTTTCTTTGGTGATATATTTTTTGTATATCTTCGTTCATATTTGTTTTTATAAAACAATTTGTTGTTTATTATTATTGTTAGTACTGTTTAGGTGCATTGTCTCTTTTATTTATTTTTAAATAATCCTCTATTAAACTTTATTTTTGTCTTGACAACTGTCAAAATATTCTTTGTTTGAAAAATAATATATGTAAATATATATATATATATATACACATGTATATATATACATATATATATATATATATATATATATATATATATATATATACATATATATATATATATATATATATATACATATACATATATATATATATATATATATATATATATATATATATATATATATAAATATATATATATTTTTGTATATATATATATATATATATATATATATATATATATATATATACATATATATATATATATATATATATATATATATATATATATATATATATATATATATATATATATATATATAAATATATATATACATATTTTTGTATATATATATATATATATATATATATATATATATATATATATATATATATATATATATATATATATATATATATATATATATATCTTCATTATCTTAACTCTTGCCAAATTTAGAAACTCAAGGATAGTAATGACTGAAAAGTTAAATTCTATCCTAACAGGTGATGCGGAAGTTATCGGACAAAATAAAAACGTCAATAACTTATTTATAAACAAAAAAACAAACTACTATTATATTGTTTTTAAATAAAGCATTTATCTTTCAATAAAAATATATTATTTTTTATATGAAAAAACACCACCATCTGCAATTGATCTCAATTTTGCTATGACGCCTTTCATATGCGATTGTAAAAAGTTTAAATCAATTTCTTGTAGTTTTAGTTTATTGCAATCAATCAAAACTTGCTCTGTTGAAGCATGCCAATCTCCCTCGTAAACCTTCGGTGCCAAAGGTCCCCAAAAATTTTCAATTGGTCGTGCTTGAGGCACATTTGGGGGATTGGATTCTTTATCAACGTAATGAACATATTGGTCCATTCAATTTAGAGAATCTTTAGAATAATGAGAACTTGCTAAATCTCGCCAAAATAAATAGTTAAAGTCTCCATGATACTTGTGAATAAATGGAAGAAGTCGTTTTTCTAAACATTCATTAATATAGATTGATGATTTGATCGCTACAGCCTTGAAAGTGAGAAACAATGGCTCGGATATACCACAGTCAGGTATGGCTATCTACATTAATAATTGTTTTGGAATTTTCTATTTTCCTATGAAGGAACACTTTCTGGGCATGTCTTTTTGTTGTGAGTGTAATATCCGGAAATTCCAGGCATGTTGTCCTCTGCAAAACAAAAGTATTTTTCGTCATCGATGACTAGAAGCTATTTTGTGTTATAGAGTTGATTAATACCTTTTTTTTTCTGACTGACCCCTTTTCGATTGTTGGCAAGTCTCGTTAATTCGGCTTTCTTTTCTCTAGTCCAGGATGTCGGACGACCACGGTGCTTTCTATCAGAAAACGATTGAACAGTTTCAAGTCTTTTTAGGTTATTATGTATTGTATTTCGAGCAAATCCTTTCTTTTCAAAATGATTTACGATTTTTTTATTTTTTATATTAGGTTATTTACAAGAAACATTTTTAGTCGCTTTCAAAAAGATTCTCGTTCAGCTGCATTTAACCTCATTTTAAATAATTGTGTTTCAAATAATAAAGTTTATATTTTATAGAACGTTTATGCCTACGCATAAAACCACAAACACTAATTATTATGCTCAAATAATGGAATTAGGATTTGTCCGATAACTTCCGCATCACCTGTTTAGTTTTATAAAATGATATATATCGAACATGAATAATTTGTTTTAGCTTGTAAATTATCTTTATTGAACTATCAAAAGTTTTAATTTTATAACAAAAACGTGCTATAGGGTTTTTTTATAACAAGCACGTCGTTAAATTTTTTGCTGGTCCAAGGTAGCAACATGAATTTTTGCTTACCCTCGTCTAATTTTAATTATTTTACAAAAAGATTCTCTTAAAAAGATGAACTTTTTGGCTAAATATATTAACTGCTACATAAAAGAAATAGTTTTGATAATTCGAATTTGTTTTTTTACCTTTTAATACATAATTTCAAATTACATTATCAAACACATTATAATTATGTAACATATAACTTTATGATATGTACACAGTACTGTATTACACGACTCTAGCAATAAAACATGGTTTGGGTAGGCATTAAAGCTTTGTATATGCTCTAACGGAAAGCCCTGTAAAGGTTCCACGAAATTTTCTTTGTTGAAACCATGCCAAGCATAATTAGAATAATTTGGGCAAAATATTTTACAAAAATATTGATGTTTTTTTGTGTGCAGCACTTTATATGAAATATTATAAAAGAGTTATTCTTAGATGTTTTTGAAATGCTGTTGATTTTTTTTTTTGTTTTCACAGAAATTTAAAATATCATAGTTAACGAGAATAATATTTTGTATGTTTCTTACTAAAGGTTCTTTTTAGCCTAATAAAAGTTCTTATTAAAAATAAAATAATTTTTGAATGATTAGTTGTCCATTTTTTAAACTGAAAGAACACAGTAAATAACTCATTTTGGCTTTAATATATAGTTTAAACACTATTAGAATAAAACCTCTATTTTGGTGCTATAAAGAAGGTCGTAGTTTGTTTATAAATACTCAGTTTTGATAATTTGACCTCATAAAAAAAAATAAAGAAAATAAATTTACGAGAAAATGTGCAACTCACGAAAGTGTGGAGGCATAAGCATAAAGTTTAAAAAAAATAAAACTAAGTGTTAAGTGAACACAAACTCTCTCCGTTTTTCCTATAGCAGCGTGTTTTAATTAAATTTAAAAAATTACGCAGCAACCATTGTTTAAAAAATCACCCAATTGCGATATACCAATTACACACTGTAATCGTCTGTTAATGTCCTAATGTTTAGATGTGATGAGAAAAAAAGCTCGAAAATTAGCCTATGGAGCTGGCTAACAAAGAAAGTTCAACTGGAAAAATTAACGGAGCTGGTAATGTATGGAGCCTAAACGGCACAACTAGAATACTATTAATCTTCCTCCGTTTTAAAACCGGCTGTTTAAAGTTTTTCCTAACGGACACTAAAACTCTCCGTTACTTTATCGGAGACAAATGAATACGGTTGCGGAACTTTTCGGTTGTCTAACGGCAAAAAACTTATAAAGTTAAAATAGATTCATCTGTTCATTTACGGAAATTATATGGGGGCTAAATTTGCGACAAGTTTCAGCCACTTTTTTTTTTTTTCAAAAAACTCATAGAGTTTAAACAAAAATACCCGTTTATTTATGGAAGGTTTTCGTTTGATGGGCAGTTCCCGTAAATATACGGATATTTTGATGGGATATGTTTTTATATAAAATTACTGAAACTTGTGGCAAATTTTTGTTATAATTGTAGTAGATTTTTTCTTCTAGTAGTTTCTTTTTCACTAAACAACATTTTCTAGTAGTTTTTAAAATAATAAAACATTTTAGATAAACTATTAAAAACTTCTTTAACTTAATTACTTTATTATTAACTATTTCTTCTATAGTAGACATTATTTGTACGCAATTGCAACAATTTATTTCCTTTTTTAAACAAGTTATTATTAAGTATTTTGACTTTTTCACCTAAAAATCTACTGTAATTAAATTTAATAGTTTTTTAATACAAAATAAAAGCAACCTGCTTATAGTTTAACTATTAAAATGGATTCATTAGATTACTAAAGTATCTAATGAATGCATTTTAATACACATAAATTTTATTTTTCATTATTTAATATTACTTTAAAAGTCATTTGTACGAGCGTATTTGTACAAATATGAAGCCCACAAAATGCTAATGTGAAATAAAATTTATTAATTTTTTTTACTCAGCGACTTCTTTAGTAAAAAGTGAGTGTCGCGGTGCAGGCTATATTAACATTATAATGTTTTATGCTAATGCATATTAACTATTATCGGCTATATCATTCACACATAAAGCGGTTTTATAAAAAATATATATTTACTCGGGTTGTTCTCTTTTGCAAAAGTTGATTTATTTGATTTTGAAGTTGAATTGATTGAATTTGATGAAAAATAGCATTTGAAAAAAATTTGAAAATATTTTTCCAAATGCTATTTTTGTTTTGGTAAATTTTAAACGATTTTACAGTACTTTGTATTAAATCAACATAAAATTTTTACTTTTCGTAATTCCCGATTTTCTATTGGTACAATTTTTAATCATCGAAATCCTAAAAATAGCTCTAAAACAATATTTAGCTTTCCAAATTCTAAAAATTTACAAAATTTATTTAATATTTAGTTTAATATTATGTACAGAAATGGATCCAGGCTGTAGCAATTGGTACAGTCAGCTCATTTTATTTTTATTTTTTACATACGTTTTCTTACGCAAAAGAGAAAAATAATTTGTATAAGATTTGGAGGTTACAAGTAGTCAAAATGCGGCGCTTAAAAAATTTATTGAAAATAGTAGCTGAGCCAAGTTGACTATGTTACGGAAATAATTGCATTGAAAAATGAAATGGTTCACTAAAAAACCTATGATTTTAACGTGTTTTGTCGCAGGTTTTGTCCATAAAGTTTTAAAAGAATGTCAAACATTTGGCAGCGTATCAACTTAAATTGAACTGGGAGTTGAAAAAAATGGCAAATTGACTGTAGCAACTGTTGCAAAAGTTAGTTTGTCATATTTTGAAGCAACTCTATTCATACTCTTGATAAGTTATTATATATTGAGCCTATTTAACTACAATCTTTTTATTAACAAGGAGGTCTTACGTAGTGAATAAAAGTCATCAAAAGTGAACCTGTAGCAAAAAAAAAAAGTATAGCAAAAAAAAAGACAGAAATTCTGTTAAATATCAATTCTCCATTTGAAAAACTTTTTAAAATGAAGTAGATAGCAATAATTAAATGAAAAGGTTTTAAGCCTATTATGAAAATAGTGAAATTTGATTTTGTTAAAGAAAAATGGTAAAATGTGTTCATTGCTGTTCTACAATTTATTTATCATTGAGGAAGTCAAACGATTTAAAACCGTTTTAAAAGTATTATAGATTTCCCACAGACAAAGAGTAGAAATCACGTTAGATAGAATGTTTACCTAATGCGAGTTTTCAAACACTTTATTATATAATCTGATTGACATCAAAATATCAAAAAAGTTAAACTAAAATAACATTTTGCAAATATTTCCTCTAAAATAGATTTTTAGTTTATTCTAAAATTGAAGCGAACATTCTACTACTTTTTTTTTAATTTGGAACTTCCTACTAGGAACTATTATTCTCTGTAACAAGGTGTATGTTACAAAAAATTTATTAAATCAGGAAGTTGCTGTTTTTGGAAAACCATTGATATAAATTCTCTTTCAAAAATATGTTATGATAACTTGTAATACAAATTATATTTTTGATGGTCCTAATCTTGTTTTAAAAATGTTGTGAAAGTCTGTAAACAAATAAATTCCTTATTTTTAAGTGATCAAGATCATTTAATTTTAGAATCAGTAAGAGAGTCAAATAGCAAAGCAAAGGCAGTTATATGGGATAAAGATTTAACTCAAACATTTTATGAAAAACCTTGATTAACTAAAGATGGAACTCTTTTGTTGTTTGACTTTTGTCCACGTTATCAAAAATATGCAAAATAGTGGACTCAGAAAGCAAAATGTTTTTTTCTGATAATAAATACAATATTCTTCTTAATCACCCTGAAACTTATACCATCTCAAACTTTAACAAGACTAATGCATTTATTAAACTTGCTGTCACATGATGGAAAAATTTTATTCTAAAAAGTGTGGGCAGATATTTAATAATGATCAAAATGCTTCCTCAGAGATCTAGATGATAAACGAAGAAAGGTTGTTTTGTATTTTTGTGATACAGCATTATGCATGAAAAAAATCAGAAAATAGCATAAAATATCAACACATGTTACAAGGCATTTTAAAAATTATACAAATGAAGAAAAAGTCTAGCTGATTAAAACGCTATTAAGATAAACACTTTTGTTACAAGTATATTATATAAGGAAAATTTGTTTCAGTCTTCTTGAAACAGAATTTAGAAATTTAAGAAAAGCATCTTTAGACTAATTTTTAAGGTGTTCTTTGAAACAAAAGAAGTCTCTTGTCTACATAACAACGGAGTTAAAAATTATGATTTGCTTAACGAATATGAAATTTTGACCAGTATTTTATTTTTTTAAACTTTGGTCAATTCCAAAATCATTTGAAATTGGATTAAAAATTTCTTTTGATAATACTGCTGAATGGCTTTTCTTTAATTTGATTGGAGATAAAGTTTGTTTGACTTCCATATTCAATACTTTTATGCTTTAATGCATTACTTTATGCATATAATTGAGTGTTATCATCACTATTTAAAATCCTCTAAAAACTTTTTCCACAAAATGAAACAAAAAACATCTTGTTTTAAACAAAGAACGACCATATTAAGTTCGTCTTGTTTGGTTGACATTTTTTCATTGATACTTTAGTTTTTATTATTTGCTGAGACTTGTTAATTGTATTGTTGTTAAGTGTGTATTGTTGTTAAATATGCATGAAGTTTGCTGTTTTTAAATTTTAAAAGCATTCCTTATTTATTTAAAGCAATATATTTTTACTAAAAAGGTTTAGTCACTTTAGTCCTATTTTTTATTTGATTTGAAACCTAGTTCTTTTTTTCATTATTTGACAAAAAAAGTTTATTGTAATGAAATAATGAAGTTTATTAATATAAGTATGAAAATGTTTATAAGTTATTTTTATAAATTTATATAAATCGTTACAGTATCTATTTTAATTTTCAGATATTTTATTAAGTAAGCCGTTAAATAAAAAATTGAGTTTTAAACAGATTTAGATTAGATTTGTCGTTTTTATTTTCAAATATCAACCTATAACTTTTTTGCAGACCAAAACATTTTAACAAGCACAAATATTTTGTTAATTTAAATATATAGTTTAATTTATATGATAATGTTTTGCGTATTATTTGTCATAAATATTTTTTTGATTGGCAATAGGAATACCCAGAACTAAATGTAAATACATTGACTGAAGATAAAAGTTCGGTCAGGGTTTTAGTCATGAATAAAAGTTATAAAATACAAGTAAACAATCATTTCGTTAAAAAGTATTTAGTTTAACTTGATGGTTTTAACGTCGCCTAAATCAAGTAACGTTCTTCCGCCCTAAACGGACGGAAGAAGAAAGCAGTGGTAGGAGACCTCATGTATCATTATAAGCCACTTTGCATCGAAGAATCCAAGCCCGGCGCAAATGATGTGTGATAACATTCCCCCACAACCTATCAATGACTTTTAGTTAATTATGTCTGCAAATTTAGCTCATTTAGACCAGCAAATTGGCATAAGTTGATCATATAGTACAGATGGCAAACTTGGATTTTTAGAACTGTCGGCAAATGTGAAAAGTGAGGACCTTTTTTTTAAACAAAAAATATTTATGGCATTTTCGCTACAGTCATTTAAAATCCTGGATGCGCCCCTGATACATAATAATTTTAATTGTGTATCTTGGTGTACCACCCAGGTACACACTTGCATGATTTTGTAAACACTATTATGAGTACGATTTGTTATAAAAGTATTCTTTTAATGTAATATGTTGTCAGGGGCGTCGCTTTGGAGAGGGGGGTAGAGGGGAATCTCAGAATCTTGAAAAGAGAAAAGTTTAGAATTTGCTTGCAACGAGCTGGGACAAATCGGAAATTAATGATAAAATGAAAAAATATTTTTTAATAAAAATTTTTTTAACTAAAATGTTTGCAAAAATCCATTAAAAACGGAAATTCATTTTTTACCTGGACAAATAAACTTCACATTTATTACACGACTTAAGACCGTTTATCACAAGACAAACTTTTTCGTCATGACGAAATGTCGCGCCATTTTGGTTTCGCTTGTTTTTTTTTCGCGCTTCTTTTTTAATATATATATATATATATTGTAGTAATTGTGTAAATATTTCTTGTTAAAGAGTGCTTAATACCAAAGTAGAGCAATATATAGTAAAAAGCTTATATTATTTATAATAGCGTTATGTCTTTATAAGAGTTTCCAAGACAATATTTTTTTTCGTGAAGCCAACTCCATAGGTTTTATTGTCTTGATTTTATCATCTTAATATGCAAGTTTTTATTCTTAATCATTTTATATTTATTTACGTTATTTTTATCACAAGATAGAGGCACAAGTTTTGACTTTGAGCACCTAATATAAGGATAATCTTTATTTTATCCGCAACTCTTTATCTTTTAAACCGCTTAAGAAATTTAGCATGGTAAGTAAAAAATTATTAACAATTAAAATTATAAATAAAACCGCAAAAACGTTAATTTACAAGTTTTCTACCGACCGTCTGACAATGCCAAAGTAATTGGAAAACACAACTTAAGAATAATTTCAAATAAAAGTTTTTAAGGCAAATGTTATATTTTGGTGAAGGGTCTTTTTTTAAAATTAGCTTTAACATGACACAAATAAGTGTGTAAGTTTTTTGAATAAAACTTTAAAGTCGATTTATTTCAGTATTGAATAAATCAACTCAAAATATTAGGGATAGCGAATCCTCAATTAAGCGAATAACAGTCATCGAGTTTACAAATATAAAAAATAAAACGTTTTATTTATACGCAACATACCGAATCATTTTCCAATGTATAGGGGCTGTTCATACAGATAAAAACATCCTAACAAAGGTAAAGGCGGGACAAATTTCAGCTCGTGTTCATATGGAAAAAATATCTTGCACAAGTGAGATGTTTTTAGATCACGCAATATTTGTTAATATTTTATAACTTTTTTTTTTTTACTTTGTTTTAGCTGCCTCAAGAAGTCCTAACGGTTTCGTTACAGAGCACCACAGAAATGCATTTATTTAAAAAGATTTCGATTCCTTCATCAACGATGACCTAAAATGTTCTCAGAGGTCGTATAGAACCCTGAACCTCTTGCCTCTAAAGCAACCTGTTTACTCTCCCCAACCTAATTGTAGGGGAAGGGGTAAATCTCCGATCTGGAAAAAATCCCCTCAATTTTTATTAATTTCAACAACCCCACCTCCTCCTCCAACAAAGAATTTTTTTCCAAACATTCATCCTCTTTAATAAATAACTCCTCCTCCTCACCCCCTCTCCCACGTAAAATTAAATTTAAAAACAAAATTATACTAACAAAAAATAAACCTAGTTATCAATATAAACTATGTATTTCAGTAGTAAACATCACATAGATTCTTTTTGCAATTGCCTTCCAATAGTTTTTAATTGTCCCTCCATTTTTACAAGACATGGCAACAAAAAGTTCCTACACCGACGTTTAACGTTTTCAATCTAGAGAAAAAGTTCTTTAACAAGTTTTAAATCTTGATTATCTGAGAGTGGACTTTCAGGATCTGCATCCACTTCCCTGTCAGTTAGTGGTAGATCAGGTTGCTCGTCGGCTTCGTTATTTTCACTATCTACATTTGAGTAATTGAATTCTTTTTTTTCTAAATCATCTCGATTACCCTCATACAGCTTTATGCCTTCGTCGGCAAGTTCTTCTTCAGTGTGTTGGCAATGTTTTCCTCCACAAACACCTTCTAGAGGTGTTATGTGTTTTTTTAAATCCTTTAAACTTTCTGGTTGTTTCCATTTAATTAGCTTCTCCCTGAAGTCTAGGATCTCTTTCCCTACAAGACCTATAATGTTCTTGCTGGCCAAGTAATTTTTAGAACCATCAAAAAGCCAGAGTCATCATTTTTTTTTATAAACAACTTCATAATCAGTTTTACAATATTCCCATGCATTGCTGCAACATTGTTCCCATGCATTGTTGCAACATTAGCATCATCTGATCCCTAGATTGCACTGGTATTTTATCTGAATGTTTAAAAAGAAGGTCCAGCATCAATTGCATTTCCTTTTTCTTTTAACTAGCTTCGCTTTCTCCATGATATTAGGTATCATTTACTTGGACATCCCAGTTATGCCACCACCGATATGAAGTAAAAAATAAACTTTTCGAAAAAGAGCAGAATGAATTTCAGAAGGCAGATAAGCAGAATAGTTATCAAGTGTAAATATAATTTGTTTTGAAGGTGAAAATGCCACTGGGATTGTTATTTGTTGATACAGTTTAACATTTTTTTACGCATTAAGAACCTTCCCGGGGGTTGAAAAAGATCTTTACTTCTTTACCTTTAAAGACAAATTCTAATGGGGGTGTTAGAGTTTTTTGGCAGGGGCTATTCTAGACCACTTTTGACAGCTCAAACGGTATTTGGGCACCGCCCAAATTAAAAATTGAGGACCTTTTTTTCACGTTTTTTTCGGCGAATATAGCTTTTTTTCGCGAAAAAATGCCGATATTCAGCCATATTTTCGCTAAATTTCTTCGGAGAGGGGAGGTACCGACGTCTAAAGTTTTTCCTTAGAATAGCTTCTGTTTGGAGGATGATGCAACAGTCATAACTGTGCAGTGTTCTCGGGAAAGATAATTTTCTTTTACAAAGCAACGCTGATCTCAACCTTTAAAATGGTAGTTTAAAATGAGTGTTTTCTGCGACGATGATTCATGACGATGCAAAGGCATTTGATCAGCAGACAAGGAAGGAGGGTCAACGTTATACTTATGGAACCACCCAAACAATTTCTTCATGCGTTCTTAAGAAAATGTATAATTCTTTGTTTTTGTATGTCTAGGGAAATGGCAAATCGTTTGTTAGGGTTTGTTCGGGAGACTCTGTACTCTTTACACCAACCATCAATCCAACGTCAGATTATTTCAACTGATCGAGTTTCTCACCTTAATGTTTCAAATCAGTATAGGCATCATGAAATTCTTTAGCTTATGCATTTAAAATAAACCTTAGAAGTCGTCCTTTCAAGAAAGATCTGGAAAGATAAAGGAAGATTCACTTCAATGACTCTTTTTGGTGCGCCAGCTCCCAAAAATCTAAACTTGTTTTTACTGTCATTGCCTTCTATTAAAAAGTCGCCTTTCTCAAGTTTTTCTGAACAGCGTACAACAAATTTTGTAGCAGATTTGAGTTCCTTACAATCATATTTTACATTTTTCATGCCAGTAAAAATTTAACGAACAAATTGTTGCATATAGCCAATTTGGCTAAACGGGTGCGTCCACTTTCTTTTATTTGCATTCCAAACTGCTTTGCTGATTTGCGGGTTTTTCTTATTATCTTTACTTCATCTTCTTCACCTCCAACGCATTAGCAATTCTTTTCTGCTCAGCTAAAGTAAACTTTCGCTAATTGGCAGCATACTCTATAATTTATTTTTAATTTAATCTTTGCCTAAAAAATAAAAGAAGTAATTAAAACTTTTTTTTATTTATAATTTATTTTAGCTTAAAATGTTTAAAATATTTGAAACTCGAAACATTTAAAATAAAAACTCTTAAAATATTTTAAGTGTTTTCTTAAGTGTTTTCTTCAAATTATTAGAGAAAATCTAAATTCTTAAGCACTATGAAAAATAAGTATCCATGCTTTTCTTAAAGACAATTAACCGTACGGCCCTTCCACGTGGTCACTGAAATAAAGAATGAGCAAAAATTAACTTTTTTCAAAAATTTTAAAGAAAAAAATCTTAAAGAAAATTACAACTTCTAACACCCCCCCTCCCTCATCTAATCGCCATCCACACCAACAATTACAACACCCCAATCTATGGTTTTTTTACTGTTGTGTCTATTCCCACTAACTATTTGAGTCCCTTCCCCCTATAATTAGGTAGGGGAGAGTAAGTTGCCTTAAATTATATAAAATCAGATAAACATAAGGTAAACAGATTCTATCTGTTGACCAGCCTCGCACCCCTTCTTCATCTATTAGGCCGGTGCAGATGTATTTTTAATAAATTATTTCCAATTTAGGATGTTGAATGATGGATATTCTTGACTCAATGCATAGGTGTTGCTTGTGCTCTGTTTTTATGACTAGGCAACTAATTGTATTATCTCCTAATGAGCGTACAGCTCTAAAACTCAGTTTTATGGTTCTGATGTTGGCTGGTAGTCAGGTTTCCCGAACTCTGTGGTAGCTCTCAGAGAGGCTGATTCCATCAAAAGCTAAAAAATATCAAAGTATTAACAGCACCATGTTGCGCATGGATGGTGTTTATACTTTAAGTACGCATAGTCGAGGCCACATTTGGAGCCCTAAGTTACGGCTAAGGGTTTATTAATCAAAATGAGGCAAATTTTTGGGCTATTAAACAGTGTACTGAGTACTGTCTATGCTTTGAGTCAAGTTCTTTAACAAATTTTAAAACAAATAAAGTACCAAAAACTATAAAACACAAAAAAACATTGTCATCTCTAAGTTATTTAAACCTATCATTCACTAATATTCGTGGTCTTCGAAGTAACTTTTCTTCTGTTGAATCTTTTCTCTTGTAAAGTTCACCAGACCTACTTGCTCTTTGCTAGACTAATATGAGTTCGGCTGTCTCAGCTTACGATCTTAGTGTTGATGGTTATCTTTCTTTAATTCAAAAAGTTTCCAATAGTCACATGCTTGGCCTAGGCATTTTCATTCGTAAGAATTCACCTATTTGTTGGGAAGCTAAATTTAAATCCACCAACTATTTTTTTATGTGCCTTCGTTTAGCACCACTTCACTCTATCGCCTTTCTCTTTGTTCTATATCGCTCTTCTTCATCTCAAGACTGCACTCTTTTTGATATTTTTTCTGATCAAATTGACCAAACTCTCTCTCTTTATCCATCATCTAATATTGCTGTTGTTGGTGACTTTAAGGCTCATCACAATGAATGGCTTGGCTCTAGTGTCAGTGACTCTGCAGAAGTTAAAGCCCACAACTTTGCTTTTTTCCTAATCCCTAACTCCAATAAAAAATTTTTTAATTCGCTTTCCAGACAACACGAATTATTTACCTCCTCTACTCGACTTATGTCTTGTTTCTAATCCTAGTCAGTGCTCAGTTTCTCCACATTTACCTTTAGGTGCTTCAGATCACGGTGTGATCTCTTTAACTATTATCTCATTCTTCTTTATTATCTGATTCTCCCTATTATTGTACCTCTTACAACTACGTTAAAGCTGACTGGGTCTCTTTCTGTGAATTTCTTCGAGATGGTCCTGATTGTAGAAATCTTTCGTCTTCCTGCTGACAAATGTGCATAACTTTAATGCGCATAATTTTACATAACTTCACGGATTCAGGCAGACATGGAATCTTTTATTCCCTCTTGGCGATTCCAGGTCAAGCCTCACTCTTCTGCATGCTTTTCCTTACATTGCTCTGCTGCAATTTCCAATCAAATTTGTTACTTCAATACCTATCAGCAAAACAATTCTCCAGAAAACAGACTTCTGTTTGTTGCTGCGAGAAACCATTGTGAAAAGTTTTGCCTAACGCCAAAGCCCACTATTTTCAGGTCATAAAATCTCGTGATTCATCACAAAATATAGGCTCTCATGATTTCTGGAGAATCTTTAATAGTGTCAATAATAAAGGCAAATCTGTTATTCCACCTCTCTTGTAGGTTCAGACTTTGTCACCTCGCATTATCATCAATATCGTCTCTTGATTGCACTAGTTGCGTTCTACCTAATTTAGCCGTGAAAAGGTTTGATCCATTGCTTGACATTAGTATCACTCCAGCTTCTGTAGTCTACAAATATAAAGTTTTTCAGAAGTGCTCCGGAGCTGTCGCCAATACTTTTGAAACTAGTCAACAAGTGCTTATTAGAGTCTGCTGGAAAGCCTGCATTTGTTATCCCTATTTTAAAAAAAATCTGGAGAGCGAAATCTGATTTATCTAACTACCGTCCCATAAGTCTTCTTCCTATCATAGGCAAAGTTTTTGAATCTTTAATTAACAAAAACTTAATCTCTCATTTTGAATCTAATAACTTACTTGCTAATGATCAATATGAATGTCAATCTTCTCGTTCTACAGCTGATTTGCTAACAGTACTAACCGATAGGTTTTGTCGTGCATTAGACAAAGGTGGAGAAGTTAAGGCTATCGCTCTTGACATTTTTAAAGCTTTTGATAAATTTGGTATGCTGGTCTTTTCCATAAGCTTTCTTCTTATGGCGCATCTGGTAACTTCTTTAAGATTATTGAATCTTTCCTTTCCAATCGGAGTATAAAATGTGTCGTCGATGGACAGCACTCTTCTTTATATTCTGTAACTTCAGGGGTTCCTCAAGATTCAATTCTTGGCACTATACTCTTTTTTTTTTTTTTACATGAGTAATCTTCCAAATAGTTTCACATCTAAGGTGGTATTGTTCGCTGATGATACTACCATTTATTCTTATCATGATAAGAAGCCTACACTTTCTGATTGCTTGGAGGGGGCATTTGAGCTTGAAAAGGATCTCACTTCTACTACAGCACAGGGCTCACAGTAGCTGGTGAACTTTAATTCAGATAAAACTCAATTTTTTCAGCCAATCGTTATCGCAATAATTTATATCTTCTCATATATATGAACGGTAATGTACTTGATGAGTCATCTACCCTTTATCTTCAAGGGTTAATTCTTTCTTCCAATCTTTCTTGGAAACCATGTATCAAATCCGTTGCAAAATTAGCATCTGCTAAGGTTGCGTCTCTTTATCGAACTCAACACTTTCTTACTCCGGATTCTATTCTCTATCTCTATAAATCTCAAATCTGGCCTTGTATGGAATACTGTGGCGGTATCTGGGGTGAATCTTCTAATGATACCATTTCTTTTTTAGACAAAATGTAAAAATGCATTGTAATCATAGTTAGACGTAAGGGATTGCAGTAGTGAGAAAAGTCGGTATAAATAACTAGTCACAACCGAAGTCGTGATATTGAAATTGAAAGTAAGTATTTTAAATATCAACGCTTTCAAAAGATCGGTATTGAAAATCTAAAATGATTGTTCATATTTTTTACAACACTCCACCTATTTGAAATTTTCAAAAAAAAAATTAATATTTTTAAATTGGTTTTTATTTCCCTAGAGACAAAATATGTATCAAGGCTTGATCAAATTTACATTGGTTTTTTTTTATATGTTATTTATAAAAATAAATATAGTTCAAACTCAAGTCTCCAACATTAGTGAGATATACAAACAACGAACTTTAAAATAATAATACAATATCATAAAAACTCGTTTTTATGATATTGTATTATTATTTTAAAAACTAAAACTAATTATAAAAACTATTTTTTTTTTGAATAATTATAACCAATACTTAAAATAAACAATTAAAAGAACTTGCTATTTACAGTATTTAAACCCATTTACCCATTAAATCCATTATTTTAAATCAAATTTACAGTATTTAATTTTAATAAAATGTCAAATGTTCAGGTAAAATTATTTTGCTCAGAAGTTTTTTAATTTAAGACAAAATATTTTTAATTGAATTTATTTCAAAAAATGCGTTTTATTGTTATTACCAATTTTTTTCTTTTTTTGATATTGAGTTCGGTAGTAGAAAAAGGGACTTCGGTAGTGATGGGAATAATTTTCATTATTGGAAAAAATGTTTTCACTTTCAAACACTTGATCTTGAAATTGAGTTGTTTGATATCGCACTTTCTATATCATTTCTACCGATAGTTCGGTGTTTTTCAATATTTCAATAGTTCGGTAGTGATATTGCAATACCCGTTAGACCTGTTAGTTAGTTAGACCTACTCTTGCAGTTAACCTTCAACTATTATCACATCATCGTTACGTTGCTACTCTTTCTCTTATCTACAAATACTATATTATGCACTACTCTAAAGAGCTAGTGTCTCTTGTGCCATCTACTAAAATTCTTTCTCGCGTTACTCGTCATTCAATTAAATCTCATCATTTTTCTGTGACTATTCCTAAGTGCTCCAAAAACTCTTATTCATCTAGTTTTTTGCCTCAAGCATGAGCTCTTTGAAATTCACTTCTTTTATCTTGCATTCCTGATTCATATAATTTACATTACTACAAGTTGTCTGTCAATCTTTAACTTGCTCTGCAATCTTCGTATTTTCTCATCCAGTAACTTACAACTTTAATAGTGGTTGCTTGCAGCCTTGTTGGAAGCGAAGATGTTAAAAAAAAAAGCAAGCTTAAATCGCATTAAAAAAAAAATTGGCGCAATTTTCGGAATAAAAATAGGAGTTTAAAAATAATAATTTGATTCTGAATGTCTCTTAAATATTTTTAAAAGTCTTTTTAACTTTATTTAAGTTAAAATATTTAGAATATTAGGGCTTTGTTTACATGTTTACATACATGGTTGAACAATTTAAACTTTAAAATGCTCACTAAATTTTATCACAAAACTGCCTTGTCTAACTGAACTGATTTTTATTTTGTGTTTATTGCTCATTGTTCAAAATTTTTTTAAATAATTTTTACCCGCTTGACCCGACCTTGCCTAGGTGGTGCTAATGATTTTAACTATAAACAGAATGTTAAATTTAAATGAGTTTCATAGAAAAAGCAGTGTCTCGGTTGTTTTTCTCTCCCAGGCAAATTGTTTTATCCATATGAACAGCCCTTAGAACGTCACAAAAATGTGTTAAACAGTGATCAACCGAAATTCTGTTTCGGTTTCGGCCGAAATTTAAATTTGAACCGATACCGACATTTCAGTTTCGGTACTTTATGTAAACTCGGTAAAAAGTATAATTTCGGTTGAAAGACGTACCGAAAACCAAAAACAAAAGATTTTAAATTTTTATCTAATTTAGAAAAATAGTTAAAAGTTTTTACAGCAGTTGAAAAAGAGCTGCTTATTTCCGGAGGAAAACTTAAATAAAAAGTTGGATACTTATAATGCACTAATTAGTTAACTTATTGGAATGTTGAACAAAAAAAGTGAATTGATTCTACTAAATGAATCTTTTAGAATTCCAGTAAATGACAAGAATAGTTTGATCAATTTAAATAAAGATATTAGGCCGGGTGAATAAAAAAAAGCAATTGCTTTTACTCAGTAGTTGATCAGTTTTACGTGAATAAAAACTTCAGCAGTTATACACAAATTTTTATTCACGTAAAATTAAGCGATTTATACATATTGCCGCCAAATTTTTTTCTCCATATCATATATTTGTGTTTTCTATAAAAGAAATCATGGTTTCTTTTATAGAAAACACAATTTTATGATCTGGAAAGAAAAGACAAAAAACAAGCAAAGAAATTGATTAAATTGATACAAACAATAATTAGCATAAATTGCTGGTAAGATTTAATATAAGAGTGCATTTATTACTATCAAGTTTTGTTAAATACAAAATAAATATAATTTAGAGAGATAATTGATTGCTCTTATTTAAGTCTTAAATATTTTAATGTTGATGTTGGGTGTTATGTGTACTTTTAACCATTTTTATAAATCATAACAACCAAAAAATAAAACAACTTGTACTCTAGGCGCAGAAGACATCAAGAGAAAGTTCACAGTCTCAAGGTTTAAAAGGCATTCCTAATAAAGCAGTTAAATCATTTTCATTAAATAAGCGCTCTAATTATAACCAAATATCAAAATAAGTACGTCAAGTTCACCATTTTTATTTAAGGTTTAGCCTTTTCTTGAAAAAATAAATTGAACACAAGTACAGTACAAAGTCTTGTTTTAAAACAAAAACTTTAGTTTTAACTCCTCGTTTTGTATTGGTGCAATTCCTTGGTACTCTAGAATTAGCTTTTTGTGAAACAAGTGTAACAGTTTTCGAAGAAAATAATGGAACTATTTTAAATCTTGTTGAACACATTTCAAAATTTAACTCTGTTCTTTCTGAACATATTCATCGGGTAACTCCAAAAAAACTCAAGTACATTTATGAGCAAAATATTTCAAAATAAGTTTATTGGTTTTTGTTCCTGTAACTTTCTGAGTTTATTTTGTGTGAAATGAAGAAAGCATTGTATTGTTCTATAGTTAATGACTGCACTGCTAACGTAAGTTTTAAATAACAAATGATACTTGGACTTTGGTTTGTCAATACAAGACTGGGACACAAAGTAAACGCGAGAGAACATTTTCTTGACTTTGCTCAGGTCTTACCCAGCACACATTCTATAGCGGAATTTCTGTGTACCTATATAGATATTTTAAGCAGACCGCTGTTTTTTTGCTCATCGGTTACTTAGTGGACTATCAGTGGTAATCGCTAAAAAAGGATAGCCAATGACAAGCCTTTATTATTATGTCGGAAAGTTATCAGCTTGCCATTAATAGCGGCTATCACTAATGGTCCACTAAGTAACCAATGAGCAACACTCCTACAAAATGCCTATATAGGTCCACTGCAAATCCACTAAAACAATGATTGCTGGGTAGATACATTTGGGCAAGGGTTAACAGTTTGCTTGTTAGTTGAGTTTTAACAAAAAAGGAATATCAAAACAAAATATGTGCGGCCAAGGTTACGATAATGGATCAAGTATAAAGGTTAAGAATGTAGGCATACAAAATAGAATCCTTGACCTAAACCTACTAGCATTTTTTGATCCACGTGGAAGCCATTCACTAAACCTTTTGTCATTATAGCAGCACTTTCCTGCACTCTAGCTGTTAACTTTTTTAGCAGTATTCAGGAGATTCATAATTTTTATCTGGATCAACCCATAGATGGACTCTATTAACAAATAATGTAAACAGTTTGACTGTAAAACCTCTAAGTAAAACCCGCTTAATGAGGTTTATGACGCTGTTTATGAACCCTTGTTAGATTCCAAGATTGATGCTTTCGGAATGTCTACCGCAATGGTCAAGAAAGCTACAGATATCAAATTCCTCTGCTTTTTAGTTGGTTTCATGCACTTTAATACACTTGGTACAATATCTTGTTCAAATTTAATTAAGTAAGCAAAACAATTCAGATGAAAACTGTTAATTTGGTGAGCGCTTTAAAACCATTTAAAAGCGTCGAGATTTTTTCGGAGAATGTCTCATGTTATTATACATATATATATATATATATATATATATATATATATATATTATATATATATATATATATATATATATATATATATATATATATATATATATATATATATATATATATATATATATATATATATATATATATATATATATATATATATATATATATATATATATATATATATATATATATATATATATATATATATATATATATATATATATATATATATATATATATATATATATATATATATATATATATATATTATATATATATATATATATATATATATATATATATATATTCGACCCTATCTTATATATCGGTGCCGGTCTTATGGTAGAATATATTATGAAAACAATGGCGCTACGAGTATGTAAAGAAACGTGTGGAAACTAATCGTTTTTTTGTTTAAAGATTATCTTGTTTAATCTGTTGAATCATTACTTAAAAAAAAAAGAAATGACTGAAAGTGGTAAGGAAGGTTTTTGCAAACGGTATTATTAATGAGACTTTAGAAAGACAAAAATATTTTAAAAGTTTTCAAGAAGATGTTGAATACTTTAATGATTTCTTAACCGAAGTAAAATTATTAAGTAAAAATTGCAACTTTTGTAATACTGAAGGTTGTTTTGGCAGTTTAATAAAAGATGAAATTGTATATGGAATACGGTGTTACAAAGTACGTGAGAAATTACTTTCTGAAAAAACTTTGACCCTCAATAAAGCAGTAGAAATTTACCGTTCTTCAGAAAAAGCACAAGATGGTGTATTTGAGTTGCAAAATAATAACAGTGAAAGTGTAGATCGTATTGGAAAACAATTGTACAGTAAAAACAAATTTTATTCACCCACACAGAACAGTGGTAAAAGAAATTTTAAATTTAATTTATTGGTAAGTAATTCTGTTTAAAAAAGCATCCTTTTAATCGGGGATCATGTCCAGCATGGGATAAAAAGTGCAAAGACTGTAGCATTATGAATCACTTCTCAAAAAGTTCAGTTTGCCTAAAAGCAAAACCAAATATTCCTGATAGATATGTTGATCGACAAAACAATAATAAAAATTTGTCAAGTATGCAGCATCTAGGTGCGTTGATTTTAGGAAGAGTTGGAGCAGATTGTGCTGACAGACCTTGAGAAATTTAATTAAAAGTAAAACATGGAAAAATAACATTTAAAGTTGACACTGACGCTGAGGTCACAGTTATAGAAACCAAACATTTAAAAAAGTTTGGAATTAAAATTGAACATTTATAAACTACTAATAAACGATTAATAGGTTCTGATTATAAGCAACTCAATTGTCTTAGATACTTTCGAAAATCATTCTCTATAAGGGGTCGTCCATAAAATACGTTTTTTTGATTCGTATGAAAGAGATGGGTGTTATCAAAACAGTAGATCAACCTACAGACTGGTGTCATCCAATAGTTGTTGTGAAAAAAACTAAATGGACTACTTCGTATCTGTATTAATTTAGCACAATTAAACAAAGTCACCAAGCGTGAATTCTATGAACTGCCAAGTGTAGACAATACATTGGCCCAACTTGGAAATAGATGTAAATATATGGCAAAATTAGAAGCTAACTCAGGTTATTGGCAGTTACCAATGGATATTAAAAGTCAGTTAAACTGTACATTTACGATGCCTTTTGGGCGGTTCTGCCCAACGAGGGGTCCATTTGAATTAACGTCACTTTCTAAAAATTTTAGTAAAAAAGGGATCAAGTTATTGATGGTGTAAAAGGAGTGGTTATAAGTATGGATGATTTTTTAGTTTTTAGAAATACAGAAATGGAATATAACGAAAACCTTTGCTAAAAATAGAGTTACCCTTAGTGTAGAGAAATGTTTATTTGATCAAACAGAAGTGGAGTTTTTAGTTCATAAATTTTCAGCAGAGAGAGAGTAAAACCATTGACCATAAAAGTTGAAGCAATAAAAAATTCTCCAAAACCAATATAATTTCTTTTGATTTCAAGATCAGCATTGTTTTGGACCAAAAATCATACTAGAGCATTCAATGAGGTAAAAAATAGTTTAACTAATCCACTCATTTTGGCACACTACGAGGTTAAAAACTGTAAAAGTAAGAACAGATGGAACTTTATTAAATGGACTTAGTGTAATAGTTTACCAGAATCATCATGGTATTTACAAAACAACTGATTGTGCATCTAGATTTCTTACAACAACTGAAAAAAATTATTACTCAATTAAAATGGAAATGTTAGCAGTAACTTGGGGTTGCGCACGCATGTCAAAATATTTGTATGGTTTACAAAAATTTATATTAGAAACAGATCACAAACCATTAATTCAGATACTAAATCATCGTTCACTTATTGGTATGTCTCCAAAAATTCAACGTTTAAGAATGAAGTTACCAAGATTTTCATTTACTGCAGAGCATGTTGAGGGCAAATCTATTACTGACGCAGATGCGATGTCTCGGGCACCGGTATCTAATCCTACAAAAGAAGATGAGATTGCAGAAAATGATCTTAATTTGTATGTTAATTTAATAATAAAAATTATGCCTGCTACAGAGAATCATTTAGAAGAAATTAAGCAAAAAACTGGAGAAGATGAACTTTTAGACCAATTGCAAGAAAGTATCATTTCTGGGTGGTCAAATTCCAAAAAATATGGTCCGGCGAATCTCTAACCTCATTGGGATTTTAAAGATGAAATAGTTAAAATTGATGGACTCTTATTATATCAAAATAGAATAATAATCCTAGTTAGTTTGCGAAAAGAATCTCTTTCAAAATTGCATGAAGGTCACTTGGGAATGGAGAAACGTCGTGTACATCAGAGTGTTTTTCACCCAGGTTTAAATAACAAAATTGAACAGTTAATTCAAACGTGTGAGGCATATATGAAATATCTCCCATCAAAGCCAAAAGAACCTTTGCTAACTCCTGATGTCCCAACACGGCCACGGCAAAAACTTGGAACTGATTTGTTTCAGTGGGCTAATAAAAACTATTTAATTATTGTTAATTATCATAGCTTGTGGACTGAGGTATTTCTGCTTTCAAGTACTAGATCAGCAAATGATATAAAAGCATGCAAAGAATTTTTTTCTAGAAATGGTAACCCTGAAAAGTTAGTGTCAGATAATTGTACACAATATAGTTTGAAAGTGTTTCGTCAATTCTCTGAACAGTGGCAATTTAAGCACATAACAAGCAGTCCACACTATGCACAATTGAATGGTTTAGTAGAGGCAAGTGTAAAATAATTAAAACTGTTGATCAAGAAATAGTATATGTCGAATGAGGACATTTATAAAGGTATCCTAATTTTACGTAGTCCTCCAATAAAATGGTTTATCTCCAGCGGAACTTACATGGGCGTCAACTGAGAGATAATATACCGAGGTTTAAATCTTAAAATAAGGAACAGTCAAAATTTGCAAGAGAAATTGTGAAAGACAGAACCCAATCTAAAAAATACTATAATAAAAATATTGGTGCCATACCATACTTCTATAGACAACCATACTTCTATAGACAAGGTCAAACTGTTCCATATCAAAACGAAGTAACTTGTGAATAAAGCCTTGGAGGTAAAATAAAGAAATGCGTTGCCTCTAGATCATATGAAATAAAATTAAATCACAATAGACATATCCTTCGCTGAAATCAGATTCAACTTAAAAAAGTTTATGCTATATCTGCTCCATGCCTGACTCGGGATAAAGTGGCTATAATGCCCAAAGGACGAGCTATTCTTTCGTTTGAAGAATACAATAGTAGTACAACGTCATTGGAATTGGAGAGCGAGAGTAATTAAATTAATTAAAGAGAACAATTTAGCTGAAAATAAAAAAGAAGATCAAAGAATTCGATGATCAAATTGTGGACAAAGAATAAAGAATAAAATACCTTCCGATTATAAAGATTTATGAACAAACTTGGTCTGGTCTTTAGGTAGAATATATTAAGAAAACAACAGAGAACAAGAGATAGAAAAATAGGCTGTATAGTGTTATTACAGATGCAATAAAACTGGTCAAAGAACTGGCCATTGATTCAAATTCTCTGATGAAGTTGTGGTCAACCCAAGTAAGATCAAAAGGCATTTTTTCTATGAAGGTAAGTGATGAACTAGTGAAGTTGGCAAATGAAAGATGAACCTGTGTCGTCAAAGCAGTTCTTCAAAGTAAGTTTCTTTTTTGTAGTTTTAGATACTGCAACAAATTCTTTGTCAAAAAGATTTGTACAGATGGAGGATCAAAGTAAACATTTTGAAATTCTCTATAACATGGAAAAAATAGAAAAACGTGAAACATGCATTTAAAGAAAAGTGCAATAACATGCATTCTTTTTTGACAGCTAACGGCAAGAGTGACGTCAATTGGAATGAAGTGTTTAGTGAAATTGTATTCTTAGCTCCAATCTTGCAATACGATTGCTGCCTCAATGTTTCAATGCAAACGATAGCATTTCCAAAACAACACTGTCTTATATCACAAAAAAAAGTTTGATTGACATCATTCCTAATGTGTATGTACAGGGTGGGCCAAAGAAGATCTACTAATGTAAAACCAAAATAACTTATTTATTTTTTGACATATTTACTTTTGTCTTTTTTTAGGTTATAATTGAATTCTTAGAGATTTATTTTGGAACCATACAGTATAAAACACCGCGTTAAATTTATCGAGTTTTTCAATTCTTATCAACGATCAATTGTTTTGACGCAGCGTAAATATCGGCAACATTTTAATTCCAGAACAACCCCCACAGCCTTCATAATTATTAGTTTGAGTAGTCGTTTTGAGGAACTGGGTTCAGTGGCCGACCATCCTGGACGAGGTGCTCATCGAAATATTCGCACTGAAGATAACGTGGAAACTGTGCGGCAGAGTGTTGCAGATGATCCAACTGTCTCAACTCGCCGTCGTTCCAGCCAATTGGGTATTTGCAGAACAACATTACATAGAATTTTAAAGTTGGATCTTAAGATGTACCCATACAAAATTCAAATTGTGCAACACTACAACAGCAAGATCACCAACAACAACTACAATACGCTATTCGTTTTACACAATTAGCCACACGAATTGATTTTTTGAATAATGTTTTGATGTCGGATGAAGCACATTTCTATTTAAATGGATGTCAACAAACGAAACTGTAGATTTTAGGGCTCTGAAAATCCAAGGGCAACACACCAGCATCAATTGCACCCATCTAAATGTACTGTTTAGTGCGGTGTTATGGCCACTAGAGTTATCGGCCCATGTTTCTTTGAAAATGAGGATGGAACGCCGGAATCGATTTCAGGAGCTTCTTACAGAATAATGATTGAAAACTTTTTGCAACTATTTTTTATGGGGATATTTAAAAGACAAAGTGTATGTTAATAAATCAGAGACTATTAGACAGCTGAAGCAAAATATTCGACACGAAGTACTGAGCCTTCAATCAGAAACATGTGGTGTAAAGGAAAACGCGTTGAAAAGAGCCAATCTCTGTATTGAGAAAAATGGTGGGCATTTGTCTGATGTCATATTTCACACATAATTTCTATCAAATATATTTAATGCATAAAAAAAAATTAACCAAAATAAATGATTATTGCAAAAGTTATCCAAGTTTAACATTAGTAGGTCTTCTTTGGCCCACCCTATAGCATTAAGAGTTTTGCTTGAGAAAAACTTGATGTTAAAAACTAATCTTTAAGTAATTTTGTTACTTGACCTTTTGTAAATATAAACTGTACTATATATAATTGTTAAATTCTTTAATCAAAAATGTATTTTGCTTACAACTCTGTAGTCAGTTTTTATGCAAAGTTCGATAAATATTTAATAGAATATTATGTTTTTAGTGTAGTTTAAGGGTTTTAATAATATGCGCAATTTACCAAAACACGTTTTATGATAAGTTTATAATAAACACACGTATATTTTTTTTTAATAAAGGGAGCCAAACCATGTTCCCGAATACACCAAAAAAATCATCGAACCAGCCCTGTGTATATATATATATATATATATATATATATATATGTATATATATATATATATATATATATATATATATATATATATATATATATATATATATATATATATATATATATATATATATATACATATATATATATATATATATATATATATATATATATATATATATATATATATATATATATATATATATATATATATATATATATATATATATATATATATATATATATAGGGTAAAGTAGTCTATTACCGACGGCGGCTTATACCGCCATTTCATTTTTTAAAGTTGGCTTAAAGAATATTTGGTGGCGCAATTTAGGAAACTTTCTTAGGTAAATCATTTTGTAGTTATAAAACATCATACTTTTTGAACTTTCACCCATTTTATTGTGGTTTTTAGTAATTTGCAATTATTCTATACAGTGTAGAGAGCGTTATTTTAGACCATTCTTTTTTTTTTATCATTGATCAAAGTATCGTTTCTATTTATATGTTTTATTTATGCTCAAAACAATGTTTTATTGTTATTTTTGCTTATTCATGTGCCCATCACATTATTTGATATTTGAAAGTAAGCAATGTTCACAATGTAAACAAATAAAACCCGTTTTACAAAAAACATTGATATCTGGCCAATATCGCCAGACTGGAATGGGCTAATAACGCCACATGTTTATTTTGATTTTCGATATTGAAATTTTGTGAATATGTGTTGTAATTGCACTCGAAGTCTGTAATTTAATGCTTTTGTTCTCAAATTGACTTTAAACAACTGTAATTTAATGTTGAAGTTTAAAAAAGTGAAACAAAAAACATAAATTTTAAGACTCTTTAAAAATATTATTTAAGTTGCCGCGTTAATTGCATCAGTTAAGGCAAAAATGACTGTTAAAAGATTACTTTTTCCTTTTAAATGTACTTTTGTTATTGTTACCTTTTCACAACCTCATTATTTTATTGTTTTAAACTTAAAGATGTTTATAAATGCATTCGTTGTCACTTGACAAATGCAATGTTGATTAATCGATTAATTTAAAAAAGTTAGTCAAGTATTATTTTTGTTCTTTTTAGAATGGCTAAACATAAAAAAATAACTATTAGGGCAAAATAGAGAACAGAGGATTTGAAATAGGCATTACATTCTGTTAGAACTGAAAATCCAGTAGTGGCAGCATTGCGAGATTGTAACTTTAAGAACTCTCAGAGACTGGTTAAAGAGAAAGGCTACACCAGCAAAACAAGCAAAAATTATATTTGGATTCAGATCAACAGGATTCTATGATTTTAACCCGAATATTCTCCCCAAGTAGCTTTTGCACCTAGTGAAATTTATAAATAAATAATAATCGTCAAAAATTCTGATGTTGATAAGTTTAGTACTTTGGAACCTAGGTCTTCAGACCCTGCATCTAGTATCCGTTCAATAATTCCGTCATCTAAAATAAAGAGAAAAGTAAAAACTAAAAGTTTATTAAATGGGCAAACTGTTGTTGTTGATCAAAATTCAGTTGCGGCTAAAATAACCGAAACGCCCAGGCTAAGTCAAACAAAATTTGCCAAGGAACATAATTTGAAAAAAACTCGAAAATCATCGAAAAAGAGAAATAAGAATGACTAAGATTCGTTTTGTGATGATTGCGGACTTTTTTACAACGATAAAAGAAAAAAAGATGATTAGATTCAATGCGTCGGATGCAAAACTTGGTTCCATGAGCACTGTAACACAGGAAGCATCATAAAAAGTGGCCTATGCACTTTGTGCAAAATAGGGTGTATATCAAGTAATAGGGTGTATATCATTAGGGTGTATATCAAAATATATAATAAATAGGGTGTATATCAAAAATGTAGAGTTTACATAATAATAATCAACTAAATATAAAAGGGTTGCGTTGTTAGACTACTTTACCCTATATATATATATATATATATATATATATATATATATATATATATATATATATATATATATATATGATATATATATATATATATATATATATATATATATATATATATATATATATATATATATATATATATATATATATATATATATATATATATATATGTATATATATATATATATATATATATAAAATAATACAAAACTCTTGTTCGTTGAAAAGTGCTCAATATTTAGGAAATTTATTTTGGATATATATAAATTTCAAAACAGAGCGATTTATAATTATAATTAAAAACGATAGAGAAAAAACTTTTATTATAAAACTTTAAGTTTCATGCCTAACGGCAATCATCAGCCATATATTACAAAATTAAAAATGAAACGTTAAATTACGATTAGAATTACGGTGGCGTGATCAACAAACGGCAACCATAAACGCAAGATAATTTGGTATAATCTACCTTTCAGTGCAAATGTTGTTACAAAAATAGGTAAATGTTTTTTGAACCTCATCGACCTCCACTTTCCAGTTAACCGCAGACTTCGTAAAATATTTAATAGAAACACAATCAAAATAAGTTATTCCTGCATGCCATACATAAAATCCATTATTAACTTTCACAATAAAAGCATTTTACATAAGGAGGCAAAAACTAATGAAATGAAATGCAACTGAATTGAAAAAACCAAATGTCCCATAAACAACCATTGCCTTTCCAACAACATTGTTTAGCAGGCCACCATCTATTCAAATAATCCGGAATATAAAGAAAAAGTGTATTTTGGACTTAGCGAAACACCTTTTAAAGTTCGGTACGCAAACCAATTAAAATCTTTTAATGCAGTTAGGTACAAGAATGATACAGAGCTTTCAAAAGAAGTATGGAAATTGAAAGAAAAAAACTTTATACCTTTTGTCAGATGGAGGATTGTTAAAAAATGCAAACCATACAACCCAACATCAAGAGTTTGTAACCTTTGTTTGTACGAGAAGTTCCAATTTTTGATGTATAAAGGAGAAAACCTACTAAATACAAGGAGCGAAATAATATCTAAGTGCAGGTACAAAAATAAGTTCCTTATCTCCTCTTTTGATACCGAAGATTGATCCTGGTTGGTTTACGTCACGTTTACGTCACGTTATACTAAATTTATATATACGTTAAAATTTTGTTTCCACGGAGTCATTAGAACTCACGCCACCGTAATTCTAATCGTAATTAAACGTTTCATTTTTAATTTTGTAATGTATGGCTGATGATTGGCGTTAGGCATGAAACTTAAAGTTCCATAATAAAAGTTTTTTCTTTATAGTTTTTAATTATAATTATATATATATATATATATATATATATATATATATATATATATATATATATATATATATATATATATATATATATATATATATATATATATATATATATATATATATATATGTATATATATATATAAATTATGTCAGTGTATTCTACAAATAAAGTGCTCAATGTTCTTAAAGAACAGAGCAATAATATAGTAGTGAAAACACTTATCTAACTTTTATCTTCTTAAGCATATTTCGCCATTTGTAGGCTCATCAGGAAGAATGTCTAAACATCAAAAAAACTTATTTTCATGTCTGCATTAAGAAATTAATTTAGATTTTTTATTCAGTAAGTTTTCTTGATCTAAATGTGTAATCATTTCAAACATACTGTAGAAGATAAAAGTTAGATAAGTGTTTTACTAACTAGTACATATATATATATATATATATATATATATATATATATATATATATATATATATATATATATATATATATATATATATATATATATCTTATATATATAAGTTCATAATATCAGAGCCAACGACACAGGGGGCCCGGAGGCACATGCCCCACTTTTTTTTAAAAGACTTTTTTTTTTTAAAGAATATTCTAGATATTGAGGACTTTTTTAAAATATTAACAATTGCGTCCATCCACTGTAAAACACGTGTCGTCGACCCTGAATATTAATACACTTTATAAGTGTTTTTGCATTTCTTTTAGGTCCATTTATCTTTTATATTGCATATCTTTTATATAAAGTTTTTACCTCTTTTTGTAAAATGATTGAAGTAATTAGTTAAATAAAAACTGTATTACATAAATAATCAGATCTATAAAACTAGATCTATAATAATTAGATGTTTTTTTTTTATATTGTAAAAATAAAAATGTTTATTATTTTATAAACTTAGACTGCTCTTAAAAACTTTAAGGAGTATATTTTATTTTCTTCTGCAAATTTTATGTTCAAATTGATCTTGTAAAACAACAAAAAAAATTTTTACACGCTTTTTCACTTCGTATTGCTTTTAAAAATCTTTTGAAAATTAATAAATAACAACATCATAATAGAATATTTTCAAGTAGTAGTTATTTAGCATCCAGGGTGCAGTGGTTAGAGACACCAAATGTTGCCAATTGTAACAAGAAGTAGTAACAAATTAACAGAAAATGGTAGGAAAGTTAGAAGCAAATGATTAAGACCTAGTTTTGGAAAAGTTATAGCATTGTAAAAAAATTAGTTAATTTTAAAAACTTTACACTTCTGTTGGAACAAAATGAGCTCAGTGCAGTACAAAAAGTACTATGGTTATGAAAAGAATTTTAAAGCAGACAATAGACATATTAAAACAAATACCCTCGCTTAAAATTTATTTAAATATTTAATCTGTAAATAATAATGTAATGTTCTCTATAAAATTACTTTTATTATTTAAGGTAATGAAAATATTCATTTTTAAAGTCACATAACAAAATCGGTACTTAAATTTACTTCAAAGGTGCTTTCAATTACAAAAAGTAAATGAAAGCACCTTTGAAGTAAGTTTATGTTTTTGGGTAAAAGTAAAGGGCTGTGTAAGATTTTTTGTTGCATTGTATGTTAAAATTTTGATAAATTTTTCATAGGAAAGTCAGAGAAATTTTGTGAGTCAGCAAAAAGTCATGGAAATTGGACATAAAAATTGCTGGCCACTCTGATTATATACATTTACATTAATCAATTACACTCATATAAAAATGATCAAAGGCATTCAACATGCTTTTATCTAATAAACTAAATCTTTACATTCATATAATGAACGGGAAAAAGTAAAAAATGATTACGAAAAGATACATCAAATATCATTTGGCCTAGATTTTGCGTCCAGATAATTGTATTCTTTTGTAAAAGTCATGATTTTTAATGTTGCCTTAATAGCCATAATGCCATAAATGTTTTTTGTCGAAAGAAAAGGTCCTCGCTTTTCACATTTGCCGACAGTTCTAAAAGTCCAAGTTTGCTATCTGTACTATATGATCTACTTATGCCAATTTGCTGGTCTAAATGAGCTTAATTTGCAGACATAATAAACTAAAAGTCATTGATAGGGTGTGGGGGAAAATTATCACACATCATTTGCGCCGGTCTTGGATTCTTGGATGTAAAGTGGCTTATAATAATACATGAGGTCTCCTACCACTGCTTTCTTCTTCCGTCCGTTTAGGGCAGATGTACGTTACTTGATTTACCATCAAGTTAAACTGAATAGGGGAGATGGGGGCGCATTGATCGCCGTAGCAGTGTTTTGAAAATTGCGCAGAACCTGAAAGAGATGTAAAAACTTATTAACTACGAAACACATGTAGAACTATCTGGCTTTTGGAATATATAAATATTTTGATTTAAAAAAATGATAAACATGAATAATTTTAACTTTTAAACAACCCTCTCAAAAGATCAATGTACCCCAAACTATGGGGTACTATGATCTCCGACTTGGGGCACATTGATCTTATATGCGTAATATTATCTAAACGTTTAACACTTCTATAACTAAATCTTGTAAATAATTTAGTCAAAGGGTAATATTGTATAACATATAATACATCTAAATTTTTTAATTATTTTTTAAATATAGCAGTTAAACCCACTAGTCTAATTTTTAATTGAAAAATGTATAAATCACAGCAGCTATAAGCTACCCGCTTTATATACGTTTAAAACTTTACAACAACTTGAAATTTATAAGAACTGAAATATAAAGACTGAAATAAGAACACAACTTTTAAGTTTACAAAACTTGTTAAAAGTACAATATTTTGATTAAGAATATTTCATCATTTGTGAAAGTCAAGTTGTGAAGCAGCTTTTGGTTTACATTGTTTTTTATTCCTAAGCAAGTAATTCTCAGTTTCTTTCTTATCTTTTGTGGAGACTTTTTGTTGATTTTTGGTTTGTTTCAAAATTTTCTTTTCTTTTGACAAACGAATTTCATTTCTTACAGGAGTATCAGTCAAGATCCTTGTTTTTAACTGCCTACTTTTAACATTTTTTTTTCTGGCAGATGCTTTTGGGTAAGGTTTTAAAACCTCAGGTGAGATTATAGAAGCAACACTTGTTGACACTTTGTTTAAAATACTTGTTTCAATATTTACTATAGTTATTTCAGTCTCTATGTGATTAACATGTGCTGGTATCATTTCAGATTCCATGTTGTTGACAGGAGTGATAGTAACTGTATCTGGAGCAGCTCTATCTGTAACTGATGGTGGTAAATATTCGTCATCTTTGAAAACTTCAGAATTGAATGGCTCAATGACAGCTACTCTAAATCCTGTCTGTATATTAGATGGTGAGAAAGCTTTTGTATACGGTTCTCGAACTATTGAAACAATATCATAAATGGTCATTGGTCTTGGGTTTGAAACCATCCAATTATCACATGCAGAATTGTAAAACCTTTTCAATGGTCCAAAAACAGTTCTATCTAATGGCTGCAATTTATGGCTGCAATGGGGAGGAAAACTTATCATTGTAATTCCGTGTTGAATTGCAAGCTCCAAGCCTTTAACAGAAATATGACTTTCATGACTGTCGAGAAGTAACAAAATTGGAGATTCCTGAGAACAATTTGAATATTTAACAAAATGTTTAATCCATTCTATGAAAATTTCTGAGTTCATCCAACCAGAAGGATTTGCAAATCCCACACATCCAGGAGGTCCTTCCTTAATCATGTAATCATGAAACTTTACCCTAGGAAAAATAAATAATGGAGGAATGGAATTTCCAATAGCATTAGAGGCACAACATGCAGTTACCAATGTTCCTCGTTCTGCAGATGTGATTCTTCCAACTTGTTTGCTTCCTCTACCAGCTAAAACCTTTACCGGCTTTTGAACGGTTGTTAAACCAGTTTCATCAACATTATATATACAGTTAGGATTATATTTATATCGATTTCTTACCGTTTTAAGATTTTGAAAAAACTCTCTTACAGTGTGTTTGTTAAAAGCTGTTGATCGAGCGAAGCTCGTTGCTTCAGGTGTTCATAGAGACAACTCTGGTTGTCTTTTCATAAAACCTTGCAACCAATCAATGCCTGCAATTTTATTTTTGATCCATGATAATGGGCATATCTTATTGTTTTTTAAAGCAAATTCATATGCCAATAATCGCGTTGACCTAGTTGAAAGGCCATAGTTCATTTTTGATGCAATTAGTAAATAACTTGATAAACTTTTTTCATCTTCTGCTGTAAAAACTTGTCTATTGTTGTAGTTAGGCTTGAAAGCTTCATTTGGATTAAGCCTCTTTTTACGACAATATCTTTTTAAAGTCATTCTATTTATGTTAAACTGACATGCTACAACATTCAGTTGTGTTCCTTCTAAAACTTTATTAACAGCTACTTTCATTGTTTCACTTGGTATAGCAACTTTATTTGTTTTTTTAATTCTATTTCTAACCATTTTAAGATCTGTAAAAAAATATATCAATAAAAACATATGTTTTTAATAAATGCTAATATTTAACATAATAATATTATGCTAAATATTTTTTAATTATTATGTTAAATATTATTCTTTTGATATTATAAAATAATAGTATTATTATTACTAGCTTATAACATAAGTAGATTTAAAAAATGAAATGCTAAAAGCTATTGTTTGTTTATATATAGTTTTTTTTTTTAAATTATAAATACAATTCCATTCGTTTAACTGTATTGCTTATAAACAAAAACATGGGGCACTTTGTCTTCTATGGGGCACTTTGATCCTCCGATCAATGGGCCCCGCATAGTCAAAGATCGATGTACCCCAATAGGTATAGGTAACATATTGATAGCAATATCTACTGTATAAATTGCAGCCAAATAAAAATTATATATTATATTATACACCTAACACTTACAAATTTAAAATAAAATTGTTGTTAACCCATACAGACATCTAAATAAAAATATATTTGAATTATAGTACGATTTAAAAAAATCTTTTTTTATGACGAAAAACAATATTTTCTTTATTTTTTTTGACGCTGATAACCTTATGAAAAAATATTACGAATAATCAATTAGGGAAGCATAATGGTTAATTAAATTGCAACCTCACTTCTAGTAAGGCAAAAATGAACGAGTAAAAGCCAAAAGATCATACTGCCCCGGCAATCAATGCGCACCCATCTCCCCTACTTTTTAACGAAATGATAGTTTACTTGTATTTTATAACTTTTAATCATGACTAAAACCCTGACAAAATTTTTATCTTCAGTCAATGTATTTACATTTAGTTCTGGGTATTCCTATTGCCAATCAAAAAAAATATTTATGACAAATAATACGCAAAACGTTATCATATAAATTTAACTATATATTTAAATTAACATAATATTTGTGCTTGTTAAAATGTTTTGGTCTGCAAAAAAATTATTGGTTGATATTCGAAAATGAAAATGGCAAATCTAATCTAAATTTGTTTAAAACTCAATTTTTTATTTAACGGCTTACTTAATAAAATATCTGAAAAGTAAAATAGATACTGTAACGATTTATATAAATTTATAAAAATAATTTATAAACATTTTCATACTTTTATTAATAAACTTCATTACTTCATTACAATAAACTTTTTTTGTCAAATAATTAAAAAATAAAACAGGTTTCAAATCAAATAAAAAACAGGACTTAAGTGACTAAACCTTTTCAATAAAAATATATTGCTTTAAATAAATAAGGAATGCTTTTAAAATTAAAAAGCATTCCTTAAAAAACATACTGCATTCAGCAGTATTGTCAAACGGAATTTTTAATCCAATTTCAAATGATTTTGGAAATTGACCAAAGTTTAAAAAAATAAAATACTGGTCAAAATTTCATATTCGTTAAGCAAATCATAATTTTAAACTACGTTTTAATGTAAACAAGAGACTTCTTTTGTTTCAAAGAACACCTAAAAAATCAGTCTAAAGATGCTTTTCTTAAATTTCTAAATTCTGTTTCAAGAAGACTGAAACAAATTTTCCTTACATAATATACTTGTAACAAAAGTGTTTATCTTAATAGCGTTTTAATCAGCTAGACATTATCTTCATGTGTATAATTTGTAAAATGCCTTGTGACATGTGTTGATATTTTATGCCTATTTTCTAATTTTTATCATGCATAACGCTGCATCACAAAAATCCAAAACAACCATTCTTTGTTTATCATCTAGATCTCTGAGGAAGCATTTTTATCATTATTAATTATATGCCCACACTTTTTAGATTAAAAGTTTTCCATTATGTGACAGCAAATTTAATAAATTCATTAGTCTTGTTAAAGGTTGAGATAGTGTAAGTCTCAGGGTAATTAAGAAGAATATTTGTATTTATTATCAGAAAAAAACATTTTGCTTTCTGAGTCCATTATCTTGCATGTTTTTGATAACGTGGACAAAAGTCAAACAACAAAAGAGTTCCATCTTTAGTTAATCAAGGTTTTTCATAAATTGTTTGAGTTAAATCTTTATCCCATATTTTTCTGTCTTTATCCCATATAGCCTTTGCTTTGCTATTTGACTCTCTTACTGATTCTAAAAATAAATGAACTTGATCACTTAAAAAAAAAGGAATTTATTTGTTTACAGGTTTTCACAACATTTTTAAAACAAGTTTAGGACCATCAAAAATATAATTTGTATTACAAGTTATCATAACATCTTTTCGAAAGAGAATTTATATCAATGGTTTTCCGAAAACAGCATTTTCCTGATACGGTAACATTTTTGTAACATACACCTTCTCACGGAGAATAATTGTCGCATTAGGTAAACATTCTATCTAACGTGTTTTCTTCTCTTTGTCTCTGGGAAATCTATAAATATTTTAAAACGTTTTTAAACATTTCACTATTTTTCGTAAACATAAAAAGTTTCACCATTTTCATAATAGACTAAAAACCTTTTCATTTAATGAAAAGATAATCCACTTTATTTAAAAAAGTTTTATCAACGGAAAAATGATATTTAAAAGAATTTTTCTTTGCTACACTTTTTTTTTTTGCTACAGGTTCTCGTTTGATGACTTTTAGTCACCACGTAAGACTTCCTTGTTAATAAAAAGATTGTAGTTAAATAGGCTCCATATATAATAAATTATCAAGGATATGTATAGAGTTGCTTTAAAATATGACAAATTGACTTTTGCAACAGTTGCTACAGTCAATTTGCCATTTTTTGTAAACTCCCAGTTCAATTAAAGATGAACATTCTTTCAAATATTTATGGGCATCTGAGACAAAACCCGTTAAAAACATCGGTTTTTTAGTGAACCATTTCATATTTCCCTATAAATATTTTCGTGACATAGTCAATTTGGCTCAGCTATGATTTTGAATAAATTTTTTAAGCGCCGCATTTTGACTACTTGTAACCTTTATATCTTATTTAAATTATTTTTCTCTTTTGCATGAAAAAAATAATGTATGTACGTTATTTTAAGTCAGTGGTAGGTCAGTGGAAGTATTAATGTAACTGTGGAATTTTTTAAAACAGTTTTATAAAAGTGACTTCTATATTTAGAAAAATTATTTATTTGGTGCTTTTTACTAGTGATGCACCAATAGCACTTTTTTGGCCGATGCCAATACCGATGACTGACGGATAGGAAAACTCTGATGCCGATACCGATGAATCAACTAATTACATAAATTTTAAAAAAATAAAACTATACTAACTAAATAACTTAAAATCATGTAATCTTTTTCATGGAATCAGCACTGGTAAACAAATACTTGGGCCTAAATCAGAGCCAAATCATTCTTTTAAAAAATATTAGAAAACTTATTTATACTTATTATTTAAAAAAATATACATTTTTATGTTTTTTTTATAATGAAAGAAAACTATCAAAAAATTAATACATTTTTAGAGGAAAGCTTTTTATTTTAACTTTAAAAATAAAATGGTACTATCATAAGCATTATTTTATTTTATTTTGATTCGTTCCAACAAGGCTGCAAGCAACCACTATTAAGTTGGGAGTTACTAGAAAATAGACAAAAGTTATAGAGCAAGGAAACGATTGACAGAAAACTTAAAAAGTTGAAGATTGTATGAGTCAGGAAAACATAAAGATGGGAGAGAGTTCCAAAGTGTTAAAGAGCGGGGGAAAAAACTAGAAAATAAAAGTTTTTGAAGTATGCATAGACAGACAAAGTAAAAGAAAGAGACTTTGATAAATGACGAGTCAAGCAAAAATGAGTTTTGGTTGATGGAACTAGATATGAAAGCTCATTTGCTTTCATCTCTAGTTCCATCAATGTTTACAATGCACCTCCTGGTCCAACTATGCTTACAATGCGTTTTTGAACCTTGTCTAGAAGAGAAAGATCATTATTAGATGAGCCAGGCTAAATGTGACAACAGTATTCCATAAAAGGATGAATAAGAAATTTGTGGAGAAAGAGAATCAGGAGAGAGAAAATGACGAGCACAATAAAGAGACTGAGTTTTGATAACTGAGTTTTGTTGGAGATAAAATTTACAAGCCAATGTAAGCCCTAACCTTTTACAAAAGTGAGATCAGATTCACTATCAGAAAAAAGAGCTACTTTAGATGTAAGGTTGTCGGGAAGATTGTTATTGTAGAAAAGTAACAAAATAAGATCAAGGATAAGATCTTGAGGTACCCCAGAATTTACTGGAAATAAAGTACAGTGTTGGCCTTCGAGGGCGGCTTAAATAATATGATTAAAAAGAAACAATTTGATAATCTCAAAAACTTTCCCAGATACACAATTTGAAACAAACTTATGGGAAAGATTAAACTAAAAAACTTTGTTTTTAACTAAATTGGCCTTCGTAGCCTTTGGGAGGTAAATTGAAATTAAAAAAAATAAAAATAAAAGTATATAAATATAGTATTCTATACTTGAACACATATTAATAACATTGCTTAAATAGGTTACTTTTAAGTATAACAATAAAACAGTACAAACTAAAATTATTCTGAAAACAAAATGGTAATAAGAGTATAAGTACATTCAGCTGTAAAATTAAAGCTTAAAAACACCTTCTTAAGAATAAACAATATTGCTATAAAACAAAGTCAAAATAAACAATTTCTCAAAAAAATTCTAAGGAATGCATAAAGTTTATTATTTAATTATTATCATAATGAAGGATAAAAATATTAAAATACAATCGGTTGGAAAATTGGTAAATTAATGAAAAAAGGCCGATGCTGATACTGATAGTGCAAAAAGTGGCAGGTTAAGCCGATGCCAATGCGGATTAATCTATAAATCACTATTTTTTACCTACATTATGACTCATTATTGCTTGAACTCTCATATTTTACATGCTTTGCTGCTCTAGCAAACTTATTATCATAATAACTAAATAATTGGCAAAGGCTCATAGTAGAACAATTTAATACTTATATATTTACAATTTATTTATTTTGACTGTTTTACCACTTTTTTACCCTTTACCTCACACAACTAAGTTATCACAGTAAGCCTCACTGTGGCCGTAAAAGTAATCTATCACAATTTTTAGCATAAATAGAGCATAAAATTTTAAACTAAATGTGTTTACCTTGGTTTTGCTAGTGTATACATAAAAAAAAATTAGCTTTTGAATATATTTTTAGTTCAATCAAAAATAATAAAACTATTCAAGATCTTAATATTATGTTTAAAACAGAGTAAAATTAATATAACTAAGTTAACTGAAACAACAAGTTTGAAATATATATACACAATGTTAAGTTTTACACAAAAGATTGTTCTTTTTGTGACTTATGGAAGTCGTTAAAAACAAATACTAAGCAAAAAAAGTATCACAGAAAATAAGTTACAAAGATATACTTAATTTATATAACAAACTTCAAATACAAACTGAAATAGCTATATTACACATACTTATTTACACTTAAATACCTCTAAATCGATAGATAAGATGAATGATAGATTGATCTCGAATCTTGTAGTATTTGAGCGTTCTTTTATCCTTTAACAAATTAAAGATATAATACAAATAGTATTTATCTGCGTCAAGATTTTCCTGATCTGCAATTTTTTTCTTCATTTTTTTTATTGTATCAACACGCTCAACCTCAAGTGTAATTTGAGTTTCACTACTTTTAATAATTACATGCATGCTTTACCCTAATAAGGAACAAATGAAGGATTAACTATATACTAAAATATTAAGGGTGTAATTAAAACTATAATTATTAAAATGATATAGTATTTTTCTACTTAGATTATTTTATAAAAAAACAATTGTTATTAAAGTTTTATAAATATTTAATCAATGAATTAGTTAACATTTAATTTGTCGATTTTATATTTGCTTATGGGGTCGAGAAAAGCGTTGATCATCAGCACCTCCCGGACACTTTCTTCAACCTTTTTTAGTAAGTATTATTTACTATATTGATTAATTTATTATAACAATACTGTTTAAAGATTGTTTAAATTTTCCTTTTTTCTTCAATTTGAGTTATACTAATCAGCGATTTTAGAAACGAGGTAATGTTTATCAGTATCATTATAGCATTCAATTGGATCAATTTTTTCAACTGTTGGTAGTTAGTAATCGGGGCCTCGGCCCCGGCTCCGCCAAAGATTGAGACTTTTTGCGAACCCAGCCCAGGCCCCAGCAAAATTATAAGATTTAGCAGGGGTTGATAGCCGGGGCTTGGAAAAATTTTATAACTTAATATATTATAATTTTATGCTTATATTTACTATTTATTAAATACTATCATACATTTATATACTTTTAAACTCTAATTTATTTCCAGCTAGATTAAAAAGTTGTAAGTTGCATAAGAAAGGAAAACATGAGGATAGGCGAAAGTTTAAAATTTTTTTGTTGTGGAAGGAAAAAAAATGGATTATTAAAAGTTTTTTTAGCATGAAGGGACATGTGTTGTGAATGGACGCAACTTGTTGAATAAAAAGCCATGCAAGAATGAGTTATGGTTTATCGTTATAGAAATGATAGCTCGTTTGAGCATTGAGCATGATTGTTTTTGTAGTTAAAAGAAAGAAATGCAATCTTACAACAATGGGAGAGTTGCTCAAGCTTGGCAGATAAAGCAGGTCAATTGCATTTACAATGTGCTTTTAGACTTTGTACAAGAGTAAAAGGGTTGTTATTCGTCATTATAGGAATGCCAACAATATTGCAACATTTTTTTGCAGTAAATAAATGAGTTTTGTTGTCTAACAAAAAATGTGGATTTAAAGTCAAGAACTTCAATTCACAAGCCACTGCAGGCTGTTACAGAAGAGAGACCAGAATTAAAATTGGCTGCTTGTTCTAAGAAATTAAAAAGTAAAGATTGTAGTCAAGATAAGAGTATAAAGTTGAGTCGTCAGCATATAGAGCCACTTTAGATTTCATGAAGATCGTTAATGTAGATAAGAAACAATATAGAAGCAAAGATAGAACCTTGAGATACCCTTCAAGTTACTTGAAACAAAAAAGAGGGTAGGCCTTCAAGAATTACTTAAGTACTTTAGTTAGAAAGAAATAATTTCATAGCCGCAAAACCTTTATTTAAAGAAACTTATTACAGAGTGATAACTAATCGTAAGATAATTGCAGAAGTCAAAATGTTTTCTAGAGTTTTGAAAAATTAGAACCACTTATTTAGCACTTTTTAAAAGTTTAGCAAAAATTGAAGAGTGTTCTGGAGAATACTTATTTTAGACTATGATAGAAACTTATTCTGAAGCACAAACTGTAGAAGTGTTTAATTGAGAAATAACTTTAGCATTGAAAGCCAGAGTGATTTTAAAGTTTAACAATGAGTTAATCTGTTTAACTGTCAGGAAGAGTATGGCCATTGTATTCAAGAGTCAAATTAGAGTAAGATTTCTTTGCAAACAACTCTGCATTATTCTGAGAAGTCAATAGGTCAAACCCGTGATATAGAGATAAAATTTTAGACTTTATTTAGTTAATGACATTGTTGAAGACTTTCCAAAAGTCTCTAAAACCTAACATCTGAAATGAGATACAAGATTTAGTAAAATGAGAATAACAGAGCTTAACATTAATTGCTGTTTTTATTTTTATAACAACGAAATAAAAGAATTTCTTGAGCGAGATCACTTTAATGTAATACATTATAACATCAGAAGTTTAAAAAATAAGTTTGAAACTCTTTGGAAAAATATTGGGGAAACGTTAAATATTTTTAGCGTAATTTGCATTACAGAAACCTAGTGTAGCTCTGACAATGTTAAACCTGATTCAAATTTCCATCTTCCAGGTTTTAAAATCATACACTAAGCAAGTCATACTAATAAGTACAGAGGTGGAGTTTTATTTCACGTAAACGATAGAATGAGGTTTCTTAATAAGCCAAACATGAGTTTTTCTGGTTCCGACAAAAAGGTTCTAAAAATTGAAATTTAAGTCAAAAAACCCAAAAATATACTTTTAAGTTAAGTCTACCCACTACCAGCTGGGGACATTAAAAATTTTAATTCATTTATCAATACAAAATTAATAAAGAAAAGTACTACTAAAAAAAAATTAGGCTGCTAAATAGGTGACATTAACTTAAATGCGTTTGAATATTACGCAAATTGTATTTGATGTAATATTCAAACGCATTTATTTGAAAAGGGTGCAATTCCATTGATAAACAAACCAACTAGAATAACTTTAACATCAGTTTCATTAATAGATAACATAATAACGACAGATATATTTAATGCATCTCTTAAAAAAGTATAATTAAAAATCACATCTCTGATCATTTTCCAATTTTTTTCTCAATAAATGTTGATACTAAATTAGCGCCTAAACTAAAACAAGTCTTCTTTAAACGCTGTTTTAATGCAGCAAATGTTACGTCACCCAAAGAACAATTATTGTTGCTTCACTGGAACCATATTAATACTGCCTTTAACGCAAATTTATGTTTTAACTCATTTTATAAAACTTTTTTTGAAATATATGACGCAAACTTTCCGAGGAAAAAAATAACTTTAACAAATAAATGTATCAAATTACCTTGGATTACAGAAGCACTCAGGAAATCTTCTAAAATTAAACGAAAACTTTATATAAAATATTTGAAATCAAAATCAGAAAAAAGATAATTTATAAAAATTATATAAAGCAATTCGAGAGTCAAAGAAAAAACTTAAAAAAAAAATACTACGCAAACTTGCTTGATAAACTCAAACATAATTCAAAGCGCACGTAGCAAATTTTAAAATGAAATTACAGGAAATCATAAAATAAAAGCGTACAACTTGCCTAAAGTTATAAAAGTTAACAATAACTTTTTATATAATCTGAAAGAGATAGCAAATGATATAAATAACTTCTTTGTAACTGTTAGGTCGAATTTAGCTAAAAATATTCCAAACATAACTAATACGACATTTGAACCTAATTTTCCATGTAACTCAACACTAAATATTGATATTTCATAAAAAAAATTTGATATTGCTTATAAAATGTTAAAAGTTAATAAAGCCATAGGGTATGAAAATATAAATGGTAACATTATAATTGATTCATATTAGATAATAAAAACTATACGCTTTCAGATTTTTCGGAGCGCAAAAAAGCAAAGGAAATCTTCCCTATCAACTTAAAATAGCTTACGTAACACCTAAATTTAAAAGAAAAGAATTTTCTAACATAACAAATTATCGTCCAATTTCTGTTCTATCTGCCTTCTCAAAAATTTTAGAAAGAATCCTTTACAATAGGTTATACGAACATCTTTTTATTAATAAAATTTTACAGAATAATCAATAATACGGAATTAACAAAAATAATATGGATTTAACGAAAATAACTACGCAGAACACGCGATACTTCATCTAACATGAAGTATTGCGGATTCGTTTAAAAAATCTCAATTCACTCTTCTTCACTATTTTTATAGACTTGTCCAAAGCCTTTGATACCATAGATCATTTAATTCTTTAAAAACTAGAGCATTATGGAATCACGGGAAATTTTTTAAATTTACTAAAGAGTTACTTAAATAATCGTAAGCAGTTTATCCAAATCAAATGGCTCCTTGTTTACAAATTTTTTGAATATAACCTGTGGAGTTCCACAGGGTTATATACAGGAACAAAAATAGTTTCGAAAAATTTTGATTTTTTTTAGGGTTTGAGTTATGCAACTTTTAAAAGTAAACTAAAAAAAATTATAATCTCACTAGATAACATACCTGTATATTTTTAATCTCGTTTTTTTTTTTTAGTTTTTTTGTTCTTTATTTTTTTTGTTTTTTCGTTTTTTGTTAGGTAATATATTTTGTAAACGATTTTTTAATACTGTAAACGGTTTATGACAATTTTCAATTATTGTAAATGGTTCTCGACGACAGAATTACTAGACCCTCCACAAGTATCCGTGATCTTATATTTGATCTATGTATTACGATTATTTTTTATTTGTACTTGAATATATAAAAGCAAAAAAAAAAAAAAAAACGTTAAGCAATGTGAGTTATTTGTGCAAAATAGCGAACTCACATATGCGTTAAGCCATTTATATAATGCAAAACCTTTTTTCAATTAGATTATTTAACAGTCTTTTGAAATAGTTTACCCGGAAAACAATAAGCAGTATTTAATTGTTGTACATTTTCACTGCAATTATGAAATGATGTTTACATAAAAGTTATGTTGGAAATTTTTGATAATTTTATTTATTAAAAAACCGTACCCATAAACAATTCTTACCTCATTGAAAACAAACAAAAAAAAAAAAAAAAAAAAAAACTAGTTGTTGTTGTTTTAACATTATTTTCTTATGTTTGCTTTCTCACAATTTAAACATTTAGCTAAGACGATAATGTTGTGTTATGAATGTTTTGAGAAATAAATAGTATAAGAATTTTATAAAAAAATAAGGAAAAATATTTTGTTATTTAAAAAAAGACTAATAAACTTGTTGACAGGCGGGTACCGTTGCACTTGGACACTGGAAAAAGTTCAGTAGGCACTCTTAAAAATTATAAGACATTGGCCTCCAATCAAATAGATTAAACTACAGGTAGTTTCAGTTAAATTTAGTAATTTCATAATTACATTTTTTTTTTAATTTTTGAGATACATTTCTTTATTATTACAAATTGTTAAAATAATAGTTTGAATAAGTTGAAAATAATTTATAATGTTAAAGTTATTTTAGAGTTGGTGTAGTGAACCTAATTAATGTTATATACTTATATATATGTGACGCATCTGACCAAAACCAGTCGGATGTCGCGTTATGTTATATTGAGAAAGCCATCAAAACATCTCAAAAATTCAATTTTTATCATTATTTATTTTTTTTTCATAATTGTTTACTTATGCAAAAAAATAAATAATGATAAAAATTAAATTTTTGAGATGTTTTGATGGTTTTCTCAATATAACATAACGCGACATCCGACTGGTTTTGGTCAGATGCGTCACATATTAAGGCAACAATATTAAGACGAGAGTTTGAAATTAGTACACAAAAAAGTCAATGCAAGAGTGGCCTACTCTTGGAATAATGAGATATCAATAAAAAAGGGTAAAATAATATTATTAAAAATATCTGAAGAAGAAAATTCAGCTGGTATTTTTTCAATTACTATGGATACAACTATGGATATATCTACCCACGATCAATGTGTTTTTGTTTGCGGTATATTAGTGACAGAACTGAAAGCACTAGGTCTATAGTTGAAATTGTGGAACGAGTTGTAGATTTAAACAACGTGATTTCCTCTTCAGGGCAGGGTTTATTTGATTTATTAAAACTAACTTAAAATTCTATAAACATTTGCTTAAATAATTGTATAGCAGATGCTTATGATGATGCTGCCAATTTGAATGGCCAATATAAAGAAGTTCAAGCAAAGCTTAAGGAAGTGCTCCCAAGGCATACTCATTCATGGTGCTAGACTCATGTGTTAAATCTAGCCTTACAACAAAGTACTTCTTGTTCAGTTACAGTTATTTCTTTTCTTGGAAGTTATCTCTCTTCTTTACAAATTTTTTGTTTTTTTTTCAAAAAATCTTATAAAAGACTCAATGTTTTTGAAAATAAGAATAATCCCAGTCGTCTGTCACATTTGATAAATATTTGTAAAACTCGATAAAAGTCTAAAAATGATGCTTTTATTAAGATATTTGGTCGTATAAATAAGTGGAATGAAACAACCAAGAATAATGACTGAAAACAATTTGTGTATCTGCATATTGTACTTGCACTTTATGTAATTTCTGTTACTAATTGTTTTTTCAAACAGCGTAAGAAGTACAGCTTAAAATTAAGTCAACTTACCCGTTATGAAATAGTATTAATGACAATGATGTTTTTGCAAATATTTAAGTTTACTACTGATCTACCTGATTACCAAAAAACATCTGGTCTAGATTATATTCAAGCATGAAGAAAAATTGATGGAAAAATAAAGTCTTTATAAATAAAGTCACCCTAGTAAAAATAAAGAGAATTTTTACTAGGGTGGAACAACGTATCGTTTAACAATGAGTTGATTAATTATGTTTGATGGGTTGAACAACTCATCGTGTTCGATACATCTGATGCAATGAGTTGTTCAATGCATCGAACACGGTTAATCAAACAAAAATGTACCGTAACGATTTAAAATTTGTTATATGAAAAATAATATATAAAATAGTATAAAATTACTTAAATTAGGAGTTGTTTACTTTACGATTATGTTATTTAAGATACTTTAACATTTCGCATGAGAAAAAGGTAATAGATTGTATGATGAAATATTAATCATAAATCAATTGCATCTTTTAAACGTTAAAAAGAACGTTAAAAAGACATTCAAAAAACTTTTTTTTTTTAAATCAAATGCTGGCTGGGTGGTTTCTGTTATTGTTGCACAATAGCAAATTACCAAAACCAAACAAAATTTAAGTTTTGAATTTTGCTGTTTTATATTTTATTTACATTCTTTCGATGCATTGTTTAACGATCCAGTATTTCAATGCATTGTTTAATGATGGTTTATCAATGCATTGTTTAACAATGTGTGTTTCGATGCATCAAACACGATGTACTAAAAACGATGTATCGACGTATTTAACAATGTTAAACTATACATCACTGCTCTCTAATTTTTACTAGACAGTACAGGAGCAAAAATATTCATTGAATTTGTCTCCAGTGTAATTTGGGAAGATGAGTGATATATTTATTTAGTATTAGAGCTTCCTGAAAAGAGCAGACAAGCTATTCCAAAACATTATAGAGAAAATTTAAGTACTAACCAAAACATAAGAGATGAAGATACTTCCGAAAATGTTTATAAAATCAAAACATTTCACGCAGGTATGGATATTATTATTGCTTACTTAGAATGTAGTTTTTCAGGGAAAAAAGAATTTTATTGTGATCTTGAATTATTTGATCCAAGAAGATTTAAAGAAATTGCAAAAAATGAAATTCATTTTGAAGCTATTGATAATAGTTGTGTACTTTAACCTCTAATCGATAAACATAAATTAGGAGAACAATTATTATTGTTTGTAAAATTATGGCCTCTAATATCCAAACTGATATTAAGGATGTATATAATGTATACCAAAACCAAAGCAATTTGCAAGAAGATTCAGACTATAAAGATTTTAAATACTCTCAGGAAAACAATAATAACAAGGGTGAAAAAAAAAAAAAACGTAACTTATGTTTATTATGCATAACAAATGTTATTATGAATTCAAAAATTGTATTCTTAGGAGAATAATGAATTATTTAAAGTATACATGTTTCTTATAACAATTCCTCTTACCCAAATAACATGTTACTGATCGTTTTTAAAACTTAAAACGATCAAAACTTAGAACGATTGTTTTCAAAACTTAAAATTTTAAAAACACGTTTAAGAAGTTGTTTAACATAGAAGAACTTGGAATCATTGTTTTTAATGAAACTGTGAAAGAGAATTGTTGGCAGACATTACACTAGATCAAGTCATTGACTAAACGTGTGAAAAAAAGTATTGAAATGGTAAAAATGTTAAAAGTTTAGTTATTAAAGATTTTATTTCAACTATTTGTAAATTATTTCCTCTGTATTGAATTATTTTTAATAACATAATATTTATATTTTATAATTTAAACTACGTAATCAAGATCAATTAAATAAAAATAGTAATGTTAATATTATTTTTATTTGTATTTATTTATTTTTATAGAACTTAAATTTGGTTTGTTATTTAGTTTATTATTTGGTTTATTATTTAGTTTATTATTTATTATTAGTATAACTGATTTATTCGAAAAGTGCGAGTTTACTTTAGGCGTCTTTATAGACCTATCTAAGGCTTTCGACACAATTGACCATGAAATACTGTTTAAAAAACTTGAACATTATGGTATGATTGGTAATGCTTTAAAACTACTAAAAAGCTATTTAAAACATTGCAAACAATTTGTCTCTTTTGACGGATCTTCTTCACAAGATTATCTAAATATAGATTATCTAAATATAATCTGTGGAGTTCTACAGGATCTATAATAGGGCCCTTATTATTTCTAATTTATGTTAACGATCTCCATGAAGTCTCAAAATTAACAACTATAATGTTTGCTGATGATACAAACCTATTCCTATCTAATAATAACATCAATAAACTTTTTTATGAAATGAACATTGAACTAACAAAAATATTTGACTTGTTTAAGTCAAATAAACATTTACTCAACATTGATAAAACTAAATGGATTTTCTTTCATCCACGATTTAAAAAACATTTACTTCCAAGTAATATGCCTCTTCTTCATATTGATAATATTCACATAAAAGAAGAAATTTTCACAAATTTTCTAGGTATCATTGTAGACGAAAATCTATCATGAAACAATCACATTGGACATTTATGTAACAAAATTGCAAAAAGCATTGCAGTTTAATATAAAGCAAGTTGCCTTTTAAACAAACATTAATTAACTCAATTATATTACTCTTTTATACACTGTCATATTAATTATGCTAATATTGCATGGGGTAGTACCTATGAAAGTAAATTAAAGCCACTTTATTGTCAGCAGAAGGATATTGCACGTCTTACAAATTTCAAAAATCGTTTTACTCACTCAAGGCCACTCTTAATTAACATGAATGTTTTTAATATATATCAAGTAAATGTTTACAATGTTCTTTGTTTTGTGTTTAAATGTAAAACCAACTCATCTCCAGCTTCCTTTTTTGATTTATTTTCTTTAAAAGAAAAAACTAAATATTCTTTAAGAAATGATAATTTTATTAAACAACCGAAATTTGAAACAAACTTTGGTAAATTTTGCATTTCTTTTCGTGGAGCTTTTTTATGGAGCCAAATAATTTTAGAAAATTTTGATTTTTTTCATGAATGGAATTATTATATGTTCAAAAGAAAACTAAAAAAAAATAATTTTCTCAATTGAAAATATATTTACTTACTTTTAATTATACCCAGTTTTGTAATCACTTATTTATATTTTACTTTATTACAATATTGATTTAAAGTTTATGTGAGAAACTATATTTAAATACCATTATTTGAATTTTGTTAAAAGTTGCACTGACATCATTTGTACAGTAGTCATTTATTATTTACTTGTTTACTTTAATTTTTATTTTAAGTTGTAATATTTGTAAATAACTTGTATTCGGTATACTTTTAATATTGAATTTAATTTTGTAATAAAAAATATTAAAAAAAAAAAAAAAATTAATGTGTATGAATGGATGTATTTGAAAATATTGAATGTATGATACTTTTTGAAATTACCCATCCTTTGACAATGGTTTAGCATTTTTGTCGGTTGAAGCGTAAACGTAAACGCACCAACATTTGATAAACTCTTCTACACAATCTTTTGGACAACCTTAAAGTGCATTTGGATATACCTAGTGCAATCATATTCTTATTATTTTCGTTTATTGATTAATTAATTAACAATTAAGATTAGTGTAATTGTAAGATACATTTGAGTAACAAAAATCAGTGATCACATAGATGCGAGTATGATGCGAGACGTATTTGTTTATTAAAAATATTATGATATTATTGTTTTCGCTTGAGTCATGCGGTTCAGAAGAATTAGTATTTTAATTCAAGCCATAAAGATCATAACTAAAGAAAAGTTTAAAATTTGTATTTTTTTATTTTTGTTTTTTCTAAAATCTAAATTTAGTTCAATGTTCTTCTACAGCGGTTCACGGTGACAAGACCTGTATGGTCTTCTTTGAGTATCCGCTTTAATTATCTTTATTCCTAATTTTTTTTTTAACGATTTCTTTGCATGTAACTTTTCTTATTGATATATTTGTAAATATTGTATTAAATATTGTAATAAAGAACAAAAAAAGAAAAAAAAATTCAAAGAAAAAAAAAAAATAGGTTCATGTTAATTTTGTAGTTTTTTCTTTGTGTAAAAAATGGGTAGATAACTTGACAATTATTACAGGTATAGTTGGAACCCATTGCCATTAGTAAGTATATTGTATATATTCGTCGTAATTATTTCCAGTTCAAATAACCACATTATTGTGTGCATAACCAGACGATCCACTTGAAGTTAAGCTTGTCTTTATTGATGAAAAAAAAAACGACAGCAAAAGCAGAATATTTTTTTTTTTTTTTTAATTTTTTTTTGTAGGTGCCCCAAGAAATCCTAACGGTCTTGTCACAGAGCACCGCGGAAATGCATTTAACCAGGAAGTTCACGCCTCCTTCCTTATCGTGACGCGAAAATATGTCCAGAGCTCGTTTCGAACCTGGATCTCCTGCTTCTAAAGAAAGCGCTCTACCCACTGCGCCACGGCCGCAAGCGTTCTAACCACTGCGCCACGGGCATTTTTCCTGATGAGTTAGAATATAAAAGCACCTTTTTTCATATCAATAGAAAAAAAGTGTCACTGAAACATCTTCCTTGAGAATTTCTTTTATAATATTAATCTATAATATTTTTGTTGACTGCTCTACCAACAACATCCGTTGTTCATTTCCATTTAAACAGGACAAGTTGCAGGATTTAATATATCATACTTGAATTTTGATTTAGTAGGGTAAAGAGGAGAGCATTCATCCATGAGAACCATTCATCCAGGGTATTTATTTTCTATTTGACTTAAATTAACTTATTTAAATTTCCTGCGAAATTACGACGCTTATAGGGTTGTTATAAGGTAAGAATTTTTTGTTTTAATTACTTTCGTAAATAATGTTTAAAGTGATTTAAAATTTTTGTCGTCAGCTTTTTTTGTGGCTAATTACTTTAAATATTGTAGAATTAATAAATATTGTCCATTCTAACCTGCAAACTCAAATAGCATCTTTACAAACATATTTCTTTCACTTGGTGTTCAGGGAGTAATCGCCCACCAATATCGGATGAGCAATCGGCCTAGACTGAATGCTCCCTTTATGTTTTAAAATAATGTTTTTGGTTTAAGATATGCTTCGAAAACACATTTTGAAAACGAGCAAGAACTAGATAGATGAAAAAAGCAATAAGCAAGCAATTATTGTACATTTTAAATGGGATATACTCCGAAGGAGAGGCCGCTAGGTCCTATGGTATAAAGAGATCCACATTACAAAGTAGAATAAAAATAACATTAGAAAAAAATACCAAAGAAGAGTATTTGAGAAAAAATTTATAAAATTTGAATGACTCTGGCAATGAGAGTGAATAAGAAATGCCAAGATATGCGAATAAGTATACCAATAGACCAGTATTTACAACAAAACAGGAAATTGAACTAGAAGCTTATATTGTAAGATGCTCTGAATTAAATTATGGACTTACATATGTTCATATTGAAAAGTTGGCCTATGACTATGCCTCTGTTTTGCTTAATTGCAAAATTCCTCCAGAGTGGCAACAATAAAGGCAAGCAAAAGACAGGTGGCAACGAGGTTTTATGGCTCGTCACCCAACATTTTATTTCAGAAAGCCAGAGAGTACAAGCTTGAGTAGAAGCATCGGTTTTAATAAATTTAAAGTGGATCATTTTTTCGAAAACCTGAGAAAGGTACTGGAACAATACACATTTGCACCAGAAAAAATTTTTAATCTCGATGAGACCGGCGTGACAAGCGAAACGAAAACACTGAAAGCTCTTTTGGCTACTGGAAAAAAACAGGTTTCACAAGCTGCCTCAGCTGGAGGAGGAGAATTAGTCATCTTTGTGGGAATTGTTAGTGCAACTGGACAAAGCCTACCCCCTATTTATGTCTTTCCCAGGATTAGAAATGTAGAGAACTTTAAAGCTGATGCTCTAGTATAAAGTTTAGCACTGGGAATCTGGCTGGACAAATGCTGAGTTATTTCTTTCAATATTAAAACATATAGTTAAAAATACGCGCTGCTTTCATGATGATCCGATTTTGTTATTACTTGACAATTACAAGTCACATGTTAGCCTTACTAGTATTAAATACTGCAAAGTTAATGGAATTGTGTTACTAAATCTCGCTACCCATACAACTTATTGAATTCAGCCATTAAATATTTGAATATATTGGCCTTTTAAAATATTTTTTAGCATTGCATGTAATGATTGGATGGTATCTAATCCTGGGAAAACAATAACTGTCAGAAATATTCCTGAACTAACATATCGTGCTTATATTAGAGCGTTTACAAGTGAAAACATTGTAAGTAGTTTCAAAAACACTAGCATTTCGCCAAAGAACCGCTTGGTTTTTACTGACGCGGGTTTTCAAGTGCAATTACTGACCCACCCTTACCTAACGAAACTTTACAAGAAAATAATAAAGGCCTAGCTGAAAATGATGAAATTTTTCCAATCACACCATCGTGCAGTGATTATTAAAAACAAAGTAACTCTAAGCATCAAACCAAAATAAAATACAAAAGTGTGCAGATTCTTCTTCTTCTTCTTATTATTATTATTATTATTATTACTATTATTATTATTATTATTATTATTATTATTATTATTATTATTATTATACTTGTTGAGTTTTATTAAGTGTATGCTAAAACTAACCTGTTTTTATATTTTAGTTTACATAGTATAATATGATGAATAAAGCCTTCTTTTCTGGCTTAGAAATAGTTATGGACTATTAACTTCACCACACTACAATTTATTCTTCATATTTAAATAGATAAATATCTAAGACTAGAACGATTTGACAGCAATCCCAACTCTGCATCAGTTTCTAAAGAATGGTATCACTGGTTAACTTTTATAAACTTCATGAAAACTATACAAACAGAAGTTAAATTAGATGTCCTCATTAACTGTTTATCTCCTTTTTTATTCAACTATACTGTTGACATTGAATCAATCAATGGCACTATGGAAATCCCGGAAAACTTATTTGTAAAATCTAAAATAAAATTGATTTCCAAACATCAGTTAGCTTCACGTAAACAATCATCCAGAAAATCTATTGATGAATTTTTGCAGGCCTTACTTATAATCAGTAAAGATTGAAACTTTAAACAGGTTTTTGCTCCTGAACATTGTGAAGAATACATTCGTGATTCATTTATAAGTGGTCTAAGCACTTTCATATTCGTCAACGACAACAAAAAAGCTCTACTCTTAAACTTACTGAGTCCTATAATTAAGCTTGTATATTGGAAAACGCTCAAAGAAATAACAAAATGTATTCACACACATTGTATGGTAATGTTGCTAGAATTAATAAACATTCCGAATATATTACTGAGCTTGCTTCAGTTTCTACTATACCGAGTAGACTTTGCTATTTCTCTGGAAGTGACCGTCACCCTCGAAAATTGTGTTCTGCCAGATACGCAGAATGCAACAATTGTGGTACAAAAGGACATTTTAAGAAAGTCAGCAAACCATCAAAAAACTTTGTCATGTCTGCTGCTGCAAACTTCCATGCACCTAGTTTAGCCTAGATTATTTGCTCTTCTATCAACTCACTCAACTCTATTGTTTATATCTTTAATACTAGGGCCAAGGTAAGAGCTCTTCTTTACACTGAAAACTCTGACACATTTATAAGCAAAATCTTTTTCAATTTATAAAAATTTCTTTTGGCCTCACTAATGCTGTCGCACAATTTCAAAGAATCATTCATAAGTTTATACAAAAAAAAAATTAGAAGACACCTTTGTATATCTAGATTACTTGATTGTATGTGGTACATTTAAAAATAAACATGTTTCAACTTAGAAAATTTTTTGAAACTTCTAAGAAAGCAATTTTTACGTTTAATGAAGAAAAGTTTAAATTACCAACTACGTGTATAACCTTCCTATGTTTAATTATACAAAGTGGCCCTTTTTCTTCTGATCCAGATTGCTTAAAGCTATTAATTGAAATGCCTGCTCCTACCGATAGTGCTTCTCTCCGTCAAGTCCTTGGTATGTTTTCATACTATTCCCAATATATCAAACATTTTTCTGACAAAATTCATCCTTTATCTCTAACTTCTGCCTTTCCACTGTCAGCTGAAGCTGTTAAATGTTTCAATAAAATAAAAAAATTATTCTCTCAACAGCTCTACAAGCTATTGATGAAAGTATACCATTTGTGGTGGATACAGATGCCTCTGATTTTGCTATACCTGCTTTCCTTAATCAGGCTGGAAGACCAGTTGCATTCTTTTCTCCTAAACTTTCACCTACTGAAATAAAACATTCTTCTGATGAAAAGGAAGCTAATACTATTGTCAGATAATTTCGTAAAATGGAAGCACTACCTTGTTGGTTGGCATTTTACTCTAGTCACCAACCAGTGCTCTGCCTCTTTCATGTTTGATAATAACAAGAGTGGAAAAATTAGGAATGACCATTTCTTATAACAATGTTAAAACTTTCTTCGTACAGCTATGATATAGCCTATTGCCCTGGACGTAACAACTTTGTTGCTGATGACCTTTTTAAATTTTGTTGCTCTATGACTATAAACAGACCCTCTCTTAAGGAACTACATGAATCTCTTTACCACCCCGGAATCGCCATAATTTATCATTTTATAAAATCATAAAATCTGCCTTTTTCAATTGATGATGTAAAAAAAAACATTTTTTATGTCAAATTTGTGCTGAATTAAAACCTATATATTATGCAAGAAATTTTAACCACACCTTAATAAAATCTACTCAACCTTTTGAGCAACTAAGCATGAACTTTAAAGAAGCTTATATACATTCAGATTGAGGCACTTGCTTTATGTCAACAAAGCACCACAATTTTCCTAATTCTGGAGGTGTCGATCTGAGTAGAACGACTCCTTATAATCCTCAGGGTGACGGTCAGTGTTAAAGATATAATAACATAATTTGGAAAAGAATTTTGCTTGCTCTCAAATAAAAAAATTTACCTACCATGAACTGTGAAAATATTTTACATGACGTTTTTCATTACATGGTTAACTAATTCGGGTTCTGTATTGCTAAAAAGGCATGTTCGACTAAGCAAATATGAACCATTGATTAAAGAGATTGAGCTTTTAGAGGCTAATAGTAAATATTCTCATGTAAGAATGCCTGAAGGACGAGAGACCACTGTTGCTACAAGACATCTTGCACCAATGGCCGATATAATCAGTTATAATAATGGAAACGCTAACTACAAAGATAACTCCAATGAACCTAAGACAATTCTCTCAGCTGAGCCTCTCCATCCTAAGATATTTCAAATTTTTTCTACTCTCTCTCCAACAAGTCTTAATGGAATTTCTATTTAAGAATCAGTCCCTCGTTGTTCAGTAAGATCCCAGAATCCTTCTAAATATTTAAATGAATATATTTGAACTATTTGAACTTATTTATTTTGTTTTATTTAGTATGGTAAAATGTGCTGATTCTTATTATTACTATTATCCTTGGTGAGTTTTATTATGTGTATACTAAAACTAACCTATTTGCATATTTTTAGTTTAGATAATATTATATAATGAATAAAGTCTTCTATGTTGGCTTAGAACAAATTAAAGACTATTAAATTTACTTCACTAAAACAGCGAAAGTGACGCTTCATCCCTTCATGACAATTCTGGTGACAATTTGAGTAATAATTATGAACATATTGAAGAGGTCTGTAAGGAGGATCTGAATAAAAGGGATTTTGTTTTAACAAGATTTAAAGCTAAAAGTAAATTGATAAATTTTGTTAGCCAAATTTTATTATGGTAGAAAATACAACCCTCATAAAGTTTTTAAGGATCTCTCAACTACTTTTTACCTACTCACGCATTGACGACATAAGTTAAATTGAAAACCAAGATATTGTAACCAAATTTAAAGCTTCTTCAATGACTGTTAATACTAAGCTAATTTTTCTAAAAAGTAAATAATGTTAAAAAAGTTGTTACTTTTGAACTTGAAAAAGTTTTATATACAAAAATATGTTATGCGGCCGAATGCTCCATATTTTCCATACCACTCTTTGTTTGTAAATTATTACTAATACCTGAAACATTGTTAGATATAATATTCTTAACATTTACGCTATTGGATCCTGATGTACCATCTACATTCTCATTCTGGTTATTGATGTTTTGAAGTTGTGGCATATTCATATCTTTTTCAACATTATTTTCACGTTGGGACTTACCAATTAAATTGCATATATTGATTAAAGTTGAGTTTATAACTGACAAAATTTTGCCTCATTAAAATAAATTAGTTAATGATCCAGGTATTTAATACTGCTACTTTCTAAATCTGTTTTGTTCTTTTTAGTGCCTTACATACGAAAATCACTGAAAAAACAAATACTTTCAGCGCAAACAAGCTTTAAAAATCGCCAACCTTGTAAATATTGATTTGTCGGAAATGAGCTTTTTATTTATTTCTTACTAAAGTAAAAAACTTTTATCAGCATATTAAATCCATTTGAAATTATGATGAAACATCAGTTAGAAATTGTGCATTTGACCGCAAACCACGCTAGATTTAAATATTTTACGCGTGTTTTGTAAAAAATATGAGTTTGGATTTATAAACTAAAATATATTATAAAAAATACTTACATTGTAACATAAAAAAATTTCCACCCACCTTTTTATTACCCAAACCTTCCCCCTCCCCCCGCCCCATTATATTAGATCTGGACTAAATTTTCCCCTCCACCCTTTCTATTCTAATCCCGTCCTCCCTCCCCGCCTTCCCGTACCTTGTATTAAGGTCACAAGAGTAATAGGTTTAATTAAAATAAATTGTGACCAAATCAGTCATATTTTTATTGTTTCTATTTGATTAGTTTTGAAATTAAAACTTTTTTCTAAAGGAAATTTTGAAAGAAATTCGATTTTCATTTAAATGGAACTTCATTTGATTGCAGGTTTAAATTAAATACTCATTTAAACTTCTGTTCTCGATCCTAATTAATGGTTCATTCTAATATTGTGTCTTGTTAATGTTATATGTTGGCGAATAACTAAGAAATATTTTTCGAACTCCTAATAAAATAAGTTTCCGATTAAATATTTAGTACTAATAGATTCATATGATTTTGGCTTCTAATGCTATTTTCTTATAACCTACTTGGTTACAAAATTAACTAGTTTTTAAAAAGAGCCCCAGAGTATCACCTCATATTTGATTCAAATTTTTACCACCTTTTTTATTACTTTTGTCTATTAAGATTAACCACTTGTAGCAAAAGTAAAAATTATGTGTTAAAATTTACTTTAACACTAGCATCAGCCTGTTGAAATTTACTTTGCAGGCATATAAAATAGCGTAAACAGTCGAAATAAGTAATGAAACTTTTCATAACTTATTTCAACTGTTTGAAACGACAAAACCTGACTTCATTAACTGACATTATTTGTCCATTTCAAATTTAGTTTATTAGGACAAATGCTGATATCATTAGTCAATTTCAAATTCAATTTGATTCTATGCATGAACTTCACATTAACATCTTGGTTTTCATGACAAATCTCAAGCACAAACCCTATGTATATATTATTATACAATTTATCATCGTAAAAGCATGCAATGTATTTACTGGGTTTAAAATTTAAAAAAAGGTACCATGTTGATATTTTCTAGCAACCGCGTTATCATAGACATTATCGCTAGAGATTCTTCATTAAAAAAATTCCTCTCTAACTGGTATAAAACTGAGCTGCTTAGAACTGTGCTCATTTCTTCATATTGTTTCTGGAGGTTAAATTAAGTCTCCTGGTTAATATTCATCACTTAATAAAATATGTTATTCTCTTCTAACATCAATGTATACAGTTTGTGAGGTGTGAGAATCTGATTTGAAATTGCTGCTTGCAGCAGTTTCAATTATAGTTGCTCCTTTTCCATTACATGGACTTTTGCCATGAGACATAGTAAACAAGTGATGCTCAGCATTTATTTTGTAATCTTCAAGGTGGTACATTAAGTTTAATAGATATTTGTAACTTTTGTAATGTAACACAGCAGACTCACTGAATTATTTTATTTTATTGATTGTGGGTAGTTAGATTTTGAACATACGGAGTAACTTTGTGACAAAACAATGAACACTTTTTTTTTATGGCAAAGATGGTCAATTTGCATTCACATTTAAGTTGATCTTTTGCCTGTGATAAGTACAAAGATTCTAATTCGATAAAAATAAAACAAGTGTGTTGATATTTTTTCATCTGATAAGTAGGAAAATTGTGCTTGATAAAGTAAAAAACAGCAAATAGATGTTAGGTAGCTCATATGGCTTTTCAGCAAAGTACTTTTGTACAGCAATTTGCACAAGAAAATAATAGCTCTCTGCAAAATCCATAAGAATAAAGCAGGTGTTTTGATCTTTTTGCTTCTGATAAGTAGGAAGATAGTGCTTCTTTGATAAAGTAGATGTGACAAAGATTATACAAAGTTTCACTTAGAGTTTGAGTAAACTTAATAGTGTTTGCTTAGTCCATGACTAGTGCAGTTTGGTAGTAGTTTGGTCAGTTTATAACCTTTGTTTGTATCTAATCTGATTGTTAAAATCAAACACATTTTTTTCAAACACATTTTCTAAGTAAGTCTTCAAACATACTTTTTTTTTTTTACCAGGGCAGTTAAAAAATATATGAAACATGCAGTTTCAAATATCTATGTTATAAACACATACTTTCATCAAATCTTTGTAATATATCAAATAAACTTTGAGCAGATCATATGAAAGGTCTTAGGTAAAGCAGCGCACTTCAAATTAGCTTTTTGATAATAAGAACATGTAAAAACTAAGTCGCTTCTCCCGCTGTCCACTTTCGGGCTTTCTTAAGAAGATGTTCTTTAACTAAAAATTTTTGGAAGTTTTTTTAATTGAGTAACTATCAGGAATTTATGAAAGTAACATTTTCTCTCTTTTTTTTCCTTTTTTTTTTTCTTGCATCAAAAAGTTTGTCTAAATCATTTTATCACTTTGTTTCGTTGTCTAAATCAGTTTATACACTTTTATTATTTTTCTAATGCAATATATTTTGGGTCTACATCTAATGCTGATGCTACTAATTTTGTCATGATTGTACAAGTTTTTTACCTTTTTGTTTCCGCATTCTAATTTGTCGCAATTACTTACATTTTTTAGTGGAGATATTTTCAATAAAGAGTTTTTTTACAGTCCTATAACTTTAGATTAAGAGTTTAATACAAACTTTAAATGCAATTGAAGTGTTTACACTGAAATTATAACCATGTGTAAATTATATCATTATAATAATATTATATGCATCAAATTAAATACATATTCCGAAACAATATTAAATAAATTTAATTAAGGCAATGATTATATCACATAAGGAAAAACTGATTTATTCAGGTAAAAATTAAAAATATACACCTTAGTCATAAGGCTACAGTCATGTCATAAGATAGAAAATAGGTCTTTAAATTTTTTTTAGTAGTGATATATCGAATTTTCACTGTAAAAGTTTTCACAATTTATATATAACTAATCAAACTTTTCAAAAAAAAGTAAAAATTTAGTACTGCCTTTCTGTAGGTAACATCACATTAAAGTTTCCAAAAAACTTTCTAATATTGCGTTTTTAAGTGACTATAAAAAAAATAACTCAAAAACTGTTTAATTCAATCATTCAATATCAATCATTCAAAAATATCAGCAAAAATTGATTATTTAATTAAAAAACTTTAACTATAAAAATTTCAACTTTTATATTATATATTAACTTTTTTATTTAAAAAGTTTTGGTCGATCAAAAATCAAAAAAAACTTCTGTAAGCTACAGATACTCAAACTTTGGTCAATATTGATTCAATCATAACTTTAAAACAGTTCGGTCAATCAGGCTGAAATTTTCAGGATTGTGATTTCTTCATAAAATCTGTGATTGGTCAAAAGTTAAGTCAAATCTGAATGATAAAAATGGTAAAATGATTTAATATGTAACGACCCAAGTTTCTTATTAGAAAAACGTATTTATAATGTTTGGGGCCTTGAAAGATAGAGGGTCTAGTGTGATCTCTGCTGGAATGAGGAGTCCTGAAAAAAAACTTCAGATTTGTCACACAAAATGAATATTTTTTCTTGTTATTTGGTATCAAGGAGCTCCAAAAGTATAAATAGGCTTATTGACTTCTTTTGAAAACAAAACTATGACTTTTAGGTTCCATATCATAAAATCTCATAAATATCTTTATCAATGCTAATCATACGACACTCAACACTTATAGAGCTTCCGAACACCAAACCAGAAAGAAAAAGATATAAAACTCAAGCCCATATGGGACTTCCTGGTTTTCTGACAAAAAACTAATGTTGTTAAAATAAAAAAGTATATCAAAAACATAAGCTTTGAAACTTACAGGTACATCTGTTTAAAACTTTAGATTTTACAAAAACATTTTTTTCTTCTGCTAAATTATTTTCCATAGACTTTACTGTTTTTCATTATTGTGTTGCTTATCATTTATGTTTAAATGGTTAGAGATGTTTTTATTGCTATTATCATAAAGAAATATTTTGTTAATTTTTTCTCTTTTCTATTTTTAATGCACAAAGATAATTTGCATACAATATAATAAAAAACAGCATTAAATATAATTTAATGTTGCTTCTTTTAAATGTGCATTAAGGTAAAATAATTTTTTTAAATTAAATTGATCTTGTTTGTAATCTTTTCTGGTGTAAATTATTTTTTAACGACTAATAGGGTTTAAATTTTGGGAACTTTGGGTAGACATTAATTTTGAAATAAAATTTTTACTGTGGTCCTCACCAATAATAAGCGTGTATCATCTGTGATAGATATGCTCCTCTTGTTGTCTAGTAACATCTCCTACCTTTAAATTATTAGTCTTGCTTCATTATTTTATCTACAATGTACAGTTAACTTTTTAACTGATAACCAACCAAACATTACTTAAGGAAGATGTTTGACTTTTTCTGAATTACACACTCCATGAGTAATTCAGAAAAATTACAACAACTACATATACAATACAAAAGTCCTAATGAAGTTTTTAACTAAATATCTTTTTGAAACATAAGGCGTTTTAACGCATAAATTTATTGGTTGACATATAATATAATGAACATAAAGTTTAATGAACTGATTTATAGTATGCAAATGACCATCGTGCAGTGATAAAAATAAGTGGATCAGCAAAATGTTAGGCCTTTTAGCGTATGCTAAAGTATACTTAGAGAAATAATATTATCATCACAAAGTATAAACATAATAAAATTAGGAAAAAATTCGTATTCCTGCATTATAATGATTTGGCAATTTTTCAATGCCAAAATTAATTTATTATTATTTATTTATTGTTTGTTCAAACAACACTTAGCTTAGGTATTATTAATAAAAAAAGAGTTAAATAAGTAATTCCACATTACAAAGTGAATAAGGTAAGTGTGGGTATTAAGGCCCGGCGGGTAATAAGGCCCACTAATCCGAACTTAGGGAAAAAATAAATTGTGAAACTTTTTTCGACATTAAAATATTAGAGTTATCTGGTTTTATCACTGGCAGCAAAAAAAAATCTGCATTTCTTTACATTTTCATTTTTTTAGGTGGGTCTTAATACCCATACTTACCTTATTTAAATATTTAAAAAATTAAGGAACTTTAACAAATACGTACTTTTTCAAAAATAAGTTGTCGACGCACAGTGACACAAAATGAATAAAAAACGGCAAATTTATATAACCATCGCATTTTAATTTGTATTAAATGTATAGTTATTGTTTTTTTTGTCTAAAAATCAATTATGTGATTTTAACCCTCCGTCGGACGCAACTGATCTAACAGACACATGCTTTATTCATTTGTTATTTTCTCCATACCGGAGCGCTTTTAAATCTAGATCTTTCTTGTAGTTTTCTGTCTTTAAAAGACTTACAAAACCCTCTTAGTTACTTTACAGATAACGTAACGAGTATTAATCGACCTGAGTGTTCTGATAGGCTCATTGCGCCTGGTTAAATCATTTTATTTAGGTAGTTATTTTAGTTTTTTTTATTTCGGATTTTTTATTTCCCACATTTTAAACTGGTAATATTAAACTAACTATGCGTATTTTATAAAAATAAGTAGAAAATCTTCAAATGGTTTAACATACACATTGCGTCTAATTTTGTTGTAATTTATTTATTAAAGAAAAATTTAATGGCGTCTCAATTTGATGAACTAAGGAAGTTACTTAAAGAAGAAGTTTTTAACCATACTTATCAAGTTTAACCATAGCAACGCACACAGCAACGATAAAGCTTCTGCTTATCTGCTTTTATCAGAGGCTCACACAAAGTTATAAATCTGCTTATAAAAAAGGTTTATCTACTTTGATTTTACTTTAGTTATCTACACTGCTTAAAATAAATTTAACTCGATTGCCTCTAATTATTTCAGTTTTTAAACATTTCTAAAATGCGGGACCGCCTAAAAAACCGAATTCTAAAACGCCAAAAAGCTGAAACGACGAAAAAAATTACGTAATATTAGACCTGCGATAACCGTAACAAAAAGATAACGAAAAGTTAATTATTCCCCGGATTTTTTATTGAGCATTTGGAAATGCAAAAGTTTAAAAAGACAGAAGCAAAAGCCAAATTTGGCTTTCGCTTCTGTGTTTTTAAACTTTCGTAATAAAAACTAATTTTTATATAACTATTTGTAAATTGATTTGCTAATTTCATATTTAGTCGAAAAGATTTGGGAAAAAATTATTATCTAAATTAAATTTTGAAAACTTTAATTGGAGTTTTGATAATCACCACGGTGACCCATCAAGCAAGCAAATTATCACATAAATAAGTATAAGAAAGCCGTGTTAAGAAAATGCCCATCGTTTGTGGGTAAGAGAACCTACCGGTACACAACAAGATATTTAAGCAAGTTTAGTCTTCAAGCGGAGAACATCTCTTAAGAAATCAATTCTTGTTACACGAAGTTAAAAAATGTTGTCGGGGCCTCAAATTCTTGTTAAAATGAATCCTCGCACACTGAGCAACATATCTCTCAAGGTCGTCACCAATAATATGCGTTTTCTACAAATCTTTTTAAAGCTATTGTGAGCAATGTTAAACAGATCAAAACATTTTGAAACATTTCAAATGACAGAACAAAATGCTTTTAGCTTTTTTAGTCTCAGCTCCAGACTTTTGAAAGAGTTTTTATATTTCCTAGTTTTGAATCAAATTAATTATTTCATTGAACAGAAAAAAGTAACATTTAAGTTTTCAAGTTGGCGGGGGATTAATTAATAAATTATACCTGCAGTACTTACTCATAAAAATTTAATCAAATAATAAGTCACCTTAAGTATGCTTAATGGCTTTAGAACTGCAAACTTGACAACAAACATTTGTAGAAAATTAAGATGGCTTCTTGTTAGAATTCATTTACGTTTTAGAATCTAATGAAAAAAATGTTTCTTTATAAGTAAGGTATCAAATAAATAATGTTGCGAGCTGTAAAAAAAGAATGTATTTGGAATGCTGTTATTTTGCTCATATGAGCTGAGGCGGTTTAAGTCAACGGAAAGACCTAAGCAATAAACGGATCTGCGCTACATTTAAAATTTTGTCATGACGAACCTTTTTTTTAAGTTGCAAGTGACTTGAAAGTTAAATTTAGTTATTATTACTTAGTAAAGTTTCTCCAAAAAGCTCTAAAGGTCTTTTCACAGAACACAGCGGAAGACCATTTATACAGAAAGTTCTCTTCCCCGATGACCGTTATTGAGCTAGAGACGGCATGAAACCTTCTTTTTATGAGTCATAATTATTATTACTGCGCCACGGCTGCTGCTTATTAAAAGCCACCTTGAATACGAATTTATTTATATTTTGTCTAAAAATGATAACAAATGTTATCATTTTTAGATGATATGCTAACAAATATTATAGGGTTTCCTAATAAATCGATCATTTTTCTGAGTTAATGTTTAGATATCAATTTTTTGATTTTTTGTAATTAGAAAATATGCATTTTTACCATGTTTAGGTAATTTTCTCGTGACAATTTCTTGCTCAATCAACTTAAACAAGTAAGAGTTATACTGCCACACCAGGGATTACTAAAACCATAAATTTATTTCGATGTAGTCTCTTATTCTATGTCATGGTGAGGTCACGACCGACGGAAATAAAAGTAAAACAATTAAGTTGTTAAACAATAATATAATAATTAGTAAATATATTTTAAAGCTCTATCATTTATAAAAATTTAAAATTTTTAGAAATAAAAGCAAATATAAAATGCGAAAATATTGGCTGTACCCTCATATTATATTAGAGAGATGAAATAAAAACAAAAAACGAATGAACTGCAAAAGAGTAAGAAAACCTAATTTACTATGTGAAACATAATTTTTTATTGTGGAACAAAGTGACTGATATAGTTACATTAACTATGCACAACATGTAATACACAACCAGCCATATAATAAAGGCCAGCATTCATCTGATCATTTAAAAACTAATTGACTTTTATTAATTATCACATTTATAAGTAATACCATCTTTCATGAGGTAGATTGTGCTACAATCTGAATTTATACTAGAGCAATGACAACTAGTTTCTTCAATGAATTGAAGATTACAAAATAATTTCAACCGTTGAAGACTAAAACTGTTTTTTACTATTTAATAAATTGGATTGAATCTAAATGATTGAGTTTAAAAAAATTTTTAAAACAGCAATTGTCAAATAAAAATTATTGCTAATTTTATGCCTTATAAAGTAGCACTTTAGAATAAATGAGTAAAAATTCTTCTTAAATAAGGCTTTTATTTCACTCATCCACAGTATATATAAAATATTAAGAAAAGTATCGATTTGTCTAAATTTTAAAAATGACAAATGTCTCATCTACTAACAACACAAGAAGTATTTAACCTGTCAATACCAAATTAATTTTTCAAACATTTTGAAGATGCCAGGAAGAAAGTGTTGGTAATCTCTGAAAGTTATTTTTATTAATAATTCTTGCAGTATACTGACTATAGCCAGATTAGATTGTGTGAAAGTACTTTAACTTCTAAATTCCTTGACCCTCCCAAAACTTTGAAGTTACATCAGCATAGGCTAAAAGGCAACTTAAAAGATTGCAAACTATAATTATATAGGTTTAACACCAGTGTTTCAACATTTTTGGGTTAGTTCATAAAAATGATTTTTTATAACCCAATGTCCTTAAAGGAGTTAACCAGTTTTGCAGATCCGGAATTTGTAACATTATGATACCATCAAGAAATTTAAGAAAAAAAAAAGGAGTGAAAGAGAAGATTTGATCAAATTTTCAACTTTTTAAAGGATAATAAAGGATTTTAGAGAAGATTTTTTGGAAAAATAGGACGTTAGAGGATTTTTAGAGGAGCTGTGACCACCCTGATCTATATATATATTTATATATATATATATATATATATATATATATATATATATATATATATATATATATATATATATATATATATATATATATATGTTTATATATATATATATATCTATATATATATATATATATATATATATATATATATATATATATATATATATATATATATATATATATATATATATATATATATATATATATATATATATATATATATATACAATTAATTTTAAATGTATTCTACAAACTTTTGTTTTTAATTCTGATTCACTCCCAATAAGGCTGTAAGCAACCACTAATAAGTTGGGAGTTACTAAAAAATTAATTCTCCTCTTTCTAGACAGTTTTACTATAATAATTTGATTAAGACCTTTTTATAAAGACAACACTTTCCAAAACTCAAAGCTTCTTTCAATGTTTGCATTCCTTGTTAATTTTCTAAGTATAAATAAACAAAAAAAAAGTTAGTGTACTTATAAAGACTTTATTGAATAATAAAAATTAAGTTTCTTTAACAAACTTTTTTTAAACAAATTGAAGTTTGCTGCTAAACCAACTACTCTATATTTACTGTTAATAAATTAAATATGTTTAGCAATCGTCTAAAATTCTAAAACTATTAAAAACGGAACTTTCAAGAAATCTTTTAACATTTTAAATACCTCTTTCTCAAGTTGTATTTTCCCAGAAAACTTAAAAACTATCATAGTTATATCTGTTTTTAAAACTGATTCAAAACTATTTATGCCAAACTATATATATTTTAAACAAATTACTCTACATCAATTGGTTTATTAAATTTAACAGAAAAAAATTAAGATTCTGTGGATGAAATAACTTTTGGATGTGGTATTTTTTATCAAACTTCAAAAGGAAATTGATTATGTAGGTGTCGACATCCTACTTTATAAGCTATCCTACTATGGTGTTAAAGGAGTTTCAAACTCCTGGTTCATATCTTTCCTTACTAATAGAACTCAATTAGTATCCAATAGTGGGGTGAGCCCAAATGTAAACAATATCCAAGTAGATGTTGCGGCCGTGGCGCAGTGGTTAAAGTGCTTGCTTTATAAGCAGGAGATCCAGGTTCGAAACGAGCTCTGGGCAAATTTTCGTGTCACGGTAATGAAGGAGGCGTGAACTTCCTGGTTAAATGCACTTCCGCGGTGCTCTGTGACAAGACCGTTAGGACTTCTTGGGGCACCTAATTAAAAAAAAAAAAAAAAAAAAAAAAAAAGATGTTCCTCAGGGATCTGTTCTTGGCCCTTTGCTGTTTCTTATATATATAAATGACATGTCTAAAGCTTTAAAATTTTGTAGAGACCTTTGCAGATGACACAAACCTTCTCTATTTTAGTAAGTCCATAAAAAAAATCAGCAAATACATTAACTATGACCTTAAAAAGTTATGCAACTGGCTAAATGCTAACAAAGTTTCTCTTAACTTTAAAAAAACTGATTTAATATTATTTAAAAGTTGTCACAAAAAATTAGACCAGCAGCTTAAAATTAAGTTAAATGGGAAAAACTTTGGTGCAAAAAATGTGTAAACTATTTGGGTATAAAACTAGACAATAGCTTAGCCTGGACTTATAACGATATCTCTAATAAGTTAAATACATCCCTTGCCATTCTGTCAAAGCTAAGACATTTCATACAACAAAAAAACTTTAAAATCTGTTTACTATGCTTTATTGCACTCTCACCTCACATATTGTTTTCTATCATGGAATCAAAACATAACTGAATCGCAATAAATTTATCATGTTGAAAAATGCAGTCAGGATAATTGAATTTCTACCAAAAATACCCATACATTCAGATTTTTTAATGACCTACAAATTTTAAAATTACATGATATAATCAAAATTGTAAACTTTTTTTTATTCACAGCTGCCTGAACAAAAAGATACTTCGAATATTTAATAAATGATTTACTTTTTGCGGTGCAACTAGCAGTTAACTCACAAGAATATCTTGTAGAGGTGCACTAAGTGTGAACATATATAAGATATAAATATGAATGTCAACTGATAGTAACCTTCTGTGTGTTTATAATTTATTTTACTTAATTTGTTTGTTTTGTTTTGTTTATGGTTGCTCTCCTCTATTTAGTTAGACTATATATGAGTAAACCATACAGAATGTAGACTGTATATCCTTATATAAGTAAAATAAATTTCCATACATAAACAAAAATACTTGAGGTTTGTCAAACTGATGGATCAACCATACTATTGAAACAGGCATACCTCAAAGATTACTTTATATTATGTAATTAAAAAGTTTAAACAAAAAACAAAAAAAAAAAAAAAGAAACTTTCAATGCTTTTATTTCTATTTTTTTTGTTAAAAATTAAAACTAGCTGAGATTAAAAAAATACAGATTAATTAATCTTTAATCTGTATTAACTAACACAGAATAAAGAAACATATAGAAAAAGTTAACAACAAAAAAATTACTAAAAATCGACTCTTGCTGTGATATTTGGTAGATTATACCAGTGGTCTGAATTATTCTAGTTCTTTCGTAAAACTCAAAACGAGGATGCGTTTTTAAGTAATAGCTGTTTGAAATGTTCCTTCTGAGTCCGAAATGACATCATAGATTTAGATATAGGGATAGGCGCAGGGGAGTGTGCATACATTGACTGACTTAAAAAGGGAGGTGCAGCGGAGTGTCTGACTAGATTAGGGACAGGCGCAGTGGAGCTAACTCGCAAGTGCAAAGGGTTTTTGGTTCGGGCAAGCAATCCCAAAAAAAAATTAATTTATTAATCCAAGTTTCATAAAGCCTGCTGCTCTGCTTCAGTATAAAAACATATCAAACCGGTTTATGAGAAAAAATTCTTATAATACACTCGAAAAAATAAAATAGTAAATGCTATAAAAATAAAATCGTAAAATAGAAAAATGCGTAAAAATCATTTTCGGACTCAGAAGGAACATTTCTAATAGCTATAATTTAAAAACGCATCCTTGTTTTGAGTTATGTACAATAACAGGAATAATTCAGACCACTGGAATAATCTATCACAGATAACAGATTTTTCTCTTATTGTGCATATTTAACATTAGGGACAGACTTTTCTCTTATTCTCCAGATTCCACTAAACTTACTTAATTGCTGCAAATCACTCTTACTTCGATATACGATACACAGATGCCATAGCAATACAAAACTTATTGCTTAATTATTTTTTTAATTTTACATGTTTTGAATTTTATAATAAAATTCAAAACAATAATTTAAACATTGATGCGGGAGTTGACTTCCGGTTTTTCATTGCTTTCAATCCGTTTTTTATTCAGTTTCTCTAAGAAGGTTTATCGGCATTTTGGCGTTTCGGCTTTTTAGAAGTCGGCGTTTTAAAAACTCCCCTAAAATGCAAATATTTACAGTGTTTATATGAGTTTTTAAGTGTAATAATAACATACTTTATCAAATTTAAATAAAAATTAGTCTTAATTATGGGAAGAAAAGATAGAGTAAAGCAGAGAGCTAGAGTTACTGGAAAGAAAAGAGTTTTTTGCAGTAACCAACACACTTTATCATCACCAACATCAATGACAAGCTCAAAAAAATATTCAGACATTGATACTAGTTCTTCAAGTTCAGCTAGCAAGATTAAATATATCAAAAATGACATTTCAAATAAAAATGATAAAAAAATAAATGGTTATAGAATAATTGATGTTGAAATTTTAGACACTATAATCGTATCTTTTTGTTGTTCACAGTGTATTAACGATAATAGCTTTGTATTGAAAGAACACTTTTTGAAAAAAAGGATATGCTTCGAATTTAAAATGTTGCTGCAGTGTTTGTGGATATAGAAAAGATTTCTATACACCAAAATTTTGTTACCGCACTCATGATATTAATCTTCGTATTGTATATAGCATGAGATCAATACTACAGTTGCTAAAAAAACAATGCTTCAGGATGCAAAAGAAATAAAAGGTAATAGCAATGGCATTGTTGATACTGGAGTTTCAACTGATGGAACGTGGCAACAAAGAGGATACAGTTCATTGAAGATAGTTGTGACAACATTGTCAATGGATGATTGAAAAGTGTTAGATGTTGAGCCAATGAGTAGACTTTGTAAACAATGTCAACTACGCGAAGATTTAAAATCTAAGAATCCAGAGAGCTGCACAAATTGTTACAAATCTCATAGTTGTAACGTAAATTGTATTGGCTCTGCAGGGAGTATCGAAGTGACTAGTGCCAAACACATATTTAGTAGATCTGTCAAAGCATACAGATTGCAGTATATTTAATTTTATGGAGATTATGACAGTAAAAGTTATCCAGCGGTGAAATTTACTTATCCTGGTGTTGAAGTTGAAAAGTTAAAATGTTTTGGGCACGTTCAGAAACGAGTTAGGACACGTCTAATAACATTTATACTATAACACTAATTATACAATAACACTAATAAAGAATTTACTAATAAAGAACACTAAAAAAGAATAACATTATACAATAACACTAATAAAGAAAATACGAAAAACCTGTGTGGTCGTGGAAAGTTAACAAACAGTCTTATTGATAAGCTTCAGAATTATTATGGAATTGCGGTAAGAAATAATAAAAACAATCTACAAGGAATGAAGAAATCCATTCATGCTACACTTTTTCATGTTGCCTAATCAAAGGAAAATAACTGGCACACTCACTGTCCAATTAGTGAAAACAGTTGGTGAAGATATCAGAAAAATAAAGCAACAGGAAAATCAACGTGCAAATCAGGTGCAGGACTTCCACTATCAATTATAAAATATTTAAAACCAATATATGCAGTTTTAAACCTATATATGCAGTTTTAAACCAATATATGCAGTTTTAAGTGAGTAGTCTTCGTTACGTCAATGTTTGCATGGGCAGACACAAAATCAAAATAAAAGTCTAAATGCAATGATTTTTCATAGAATCCCAAAAACAAAGTATGTTAGCCTAGCACAGTTAAAATTTGAAACATACGATGCTGTAGCAAACTTTAGTATCAGGAGAAAAAGTTGTCTTTTAATTTATAAACAGTTAAACATGACACCTGTGAAACATACATCAAGTTTGTGCGATAATGAAAATTGAAAACGTGTTTATTTAGCTGGATAGGAAAATCTAGAGTCATCTAAGAAGCAGCGAAAGATTCTACGAGGGTTGTCAAAAGCATCAAAGGACAAATATGAAAACTTTGAAGGAAGTCAGTATGCCCCTTGATCATTCTGAAACTTTATTTTAAAAACATAATTTAGTTATATTTTATATTTTTTGTGAAATTTTAAATTTTTGGAACCGCTTGGATTTTAATGATAAAATTTTCAGTAATTGTCCTATTTTTTACCTTCTGTAATTTGAACCTACATTTTTATGAAATACTTGACAGAACACGTTCTACGCCTACTTCAGTTGCCTAATTTTGACCAAAATTCATTAAACGACATTATATTTACCCCCTGAAGAACCTACTGTCATATTTTTCATATAATTTTAGATTCAGATCACAGTTCAAAATAATAGTTAAAGGGAATTGCAATGTGACAGTTTGAATGTATGTAGTTCTTCGGATAAGTTTGCCGGGGCATTAACTGTTTTTTGGTTATTTTTTCAAAATTTTTTGATTACCATGGCAACAAAACACAATTTTTAAAAATTTTCATTCTGAATTAAAAATTTTTGACATATATTGTTAAAAATCAATTTTACAGTTTGAACATGAGTTTTAACATTTTTGGCGTACTTCCCCCTTAAAATACTTATTTGTTGTCATCGTTTTGATGACCGCATTTCATCAATAGTAAGATTTTCCCCTGGACTAAAACTTTTCTGTCAATAATAGTCAGAAAAGTTTTAGTCCAGGGGAAAATCTTACTATTGATGAAATGCTTCTGGGATTTCAAAGTAGGTGTCAGTTTCGGCAATACAAACCCTCAAAACCAAACAAATACGTTATAAAACTATATAGTCTAGTTGATACCAGGATGTTTTATTCGGCAAAATTGGAAATTTATGCTGGACATCAATCACAAGGCTCTATAAACCCCCAAAATTCCGTCCAAGAATTGATCAAAAAATCACTTCAAAAAAACTTCAAAAAGACTTAGATGTGTCACGTATACTTTAGAAACGGGTCTAAAATCTCAATACGAATGTCGAAAATGCCACTAATCACATTGTTAAGTCCATCAGGTTTTAGTCTCTCAACCATTTTTTTATGCTTTTCTTTATGCGAATGCATCAGTTTAAATGAACATGAAATATCCAATTCAGAATAAATTTGATTTAAATACATTAATTTGACTTACGAATGAAATATTTTGAAAAGCCTTGATGTTTCGTATTATTTATATATGTGATTATTTTGAAACTAGGTTTTTTTTTGTTTTATTACTTAAATTGTAATATTACTTAGTATTTTATCATAAGACTGACTTTTTTTATAAAAAATTTAATATTATTTTTATATACATCTTTATTTAGGTCAGTAATTACCTCAGCATAGTTTATGTCAATATGAGTTGTTAGAAACAGCAACTTTTAACTCTGTGTGTAATACGCACATTGCGCCCGATTTCACATGTTTCAATATTGCGCCCGACGGAGGGTTAAGTTATTTATACGCGCAATTATCAACAAAACGTGCGAGTATTTAAAAAACACGCGCGTTTGAAATTTTACACGCGCAAGCAGATTTTTTTTATTTTTTTTCTCGAATCAAGTAATAGTTCGCTTAATACATCATTTATTTTAAACTCTTTTTTTAACTCAGTCCAATTTGTAATCAGACGCGATCACTCGGTACACTACCATCCAAATTTAAGTCATAATTATTACCGGACCCCTCCCCTTTAGCTAAAAACAACAATTAAAAGATTTTTCAAAAAAAAATTATTATAATTCAGTCATCAACAAAGAGTATATCATAGAATGCTCTGAGAATTACTATTATAACTACTTTAAATTTTAATTCATAGAAAATTTTAATTTTTTTAAATTTATATCATCAATTGTTACCCACCTCTTTCCATAAAAACAATGATTGAAAAAATATCTTCAATAAAAAAAATTCAGACATCAACATAGAGTATGTAGTAGTTATGCTCTGAGTATTTCAATTTCACATATTTTAAATTTTAGTTCAGAGAAAATTTTAATTTTAATTCTTTCAAATTTATGTCATCAATTAATACCCTCCTCTTTTGATAAAAACAA
>NC_088925.1:47610000-47612500 GCF_038396675.1 Hydra vulgaris
TTTAAAACTGACTATTTTATCGAACACTTCCGTTTTTTTTCCGCCGTAAGAAAAGCATTTATAAAGTGCCTCAAATTCATAGATAACCTTGCAATGGCTTTAAAAAAAGTGTTAAATTGTTATGCACCTAGCTTACCATCATTAAAAATTATTTCTATTTAGAAACTAAAGACTTACATTTTTTTCCTTTTTTGCCACTTTTTAAGGATTTTGAGACACCGTGCGACGGACAGCTCTATTTAATGTCGTTCATTCTAACTTAAGTGAAATAAATTTTCCGGAAAACTTTGATTCAAAATTTACCGGTGAGTTTTAAATAGGAATGGGTAAATTTTTTTAACGAATTCTAACATCTAGAAAACCATTATGTCTTATCAAAGCATACATCCACATAGAAATATGTAATTTTTGAGTTCCTCCCCGTTTCCAACCTAACCAATAAAGCTAACAAGCTCCAAGCACATAGATGTTTTCTAAATGATTTCGGGGGTTGAAAACGATATATACAGCCTGTATTTTTGTTGTTTATATATTCACCTTTCCTAGAATGAGGGTGCTACCACATTCAAGCAGGCTACTCATTTTCATATATAAGTTTTTAATTTAGTTTTTCTACAAGCCTCTCTCAACTCTTCAACTCTAAACACAAGCCGAATAAAGCCTTAGCATCATTGTACTTAAAACTAATTGCTGGTGATGCATTCGATCTACCACTACACCACTAGCGCATTTAATTAATCAGTCGTTTTTGACTGTGCATTCACATCAATATATACACTGAAAAAAGTTCTTTTTTATTATTTTAAATTAGTCGTTCCTTATAAAAAAATATGAAGGCGAAATAGAATGTTAGTATATTACGGTGTGGCCATCCAAGTTCTTTTGTATTTCCTCATCATAAGTTAATATATTAAAAAATTTAGATGCTTCCATGAAAAATTAGCCAATAAGGTCCTTTGTGAAAGGATTTGACCTTTTACAAAGGTCAAATGCCAGCCGTTACAACCTAGTTAAAATAGTTAGGTAAGGTGTTTATTAAAAATCATATTTTAACAAAGCCCTGCACTCTATTCCTGAGCCATAAACTTTTTTTAGATTGCATTTGCCATAAATAGACTGAAATTGAGAAAAGAATAGGCAGCAGATTAAACAAATTTACATTTCGCGAAATATATATATTTAAAACTATATTAATCTAAGGTGTAAAGTGCATAAATAAGGACGTTTATTAATTTTTGGAAATTTTTCCCACCCACACTAACTCTTTCATAACCCCCTCCCCAATTTATTAATTTTTATTTGTTATCAGCAAAAAAAAATATAACTGAAAAAAAATTTTATATATATATATATATATATATATATATATATATATATATATATATATATATATATATATATATATATATATATATATATATATATATATATATATATATATATATATATATACAGTCGCGGACAAAAGTTTAGATGTACTGTAATTTTTAGTGATTTTTTAGGATATTTTATTGCAAATTACCTTGGCAACCGTAAATCATTATATTGATGCTTGCATAATATTAAAGTAATAGGCTATTTGATAATACGTGTTAAAGTTGATCGTATAAACAAAGTAATTAAGGCAAATTTGGATTTTATTACTCTCTGCAATTCATAAAGGTAAGATTAACTTTGTGTCGCTTTAAATAAATTTGTTGTTATATTTTATTTATTTAGCTTTGTAGAAAAGTGAGTAATAATAAGCTGTTGCTATGTGTAAAATAAGTTAATGACTGTAGTAATAATGAATTAAATGACTGAAATTGTAGTAATAATGAATTAAATTACTGCAATTGCTTACCTGTATACAGGTGTAAAATTCAGGTATACAGTACAGTACATGTAATGTTAAAATTATTAAGAAACTTTACTGTCTGTAAATACTGAACTAACTTAGGCAAACATAATTACTGTTCATTTCTGTTTTTATATTATATCAATTTGTTCTTTTTTTTATTACAGGATAGGTAAGAAACAAGAGCTGAAAGTTACTCAACGAGCCCATGTGGAAATATTGGGATCTGAAGGCAAGTCATTTAGAGCAATTGGGCAGATCTTAAATATATCACCTGGTACAGCTTGTAAAACATTTAAACGGATCCGTGACACTAAAACGTATTCATCACACCCTCGCTCTGGCCGACCAAGGAGAACTACAGTTCAAGATGATCGTGCGATTTATAAGATTGCTGTATAAACGCCTCGTGCAACGTCTGTGTTCATAAGAAATAGACTACCGGAAAGCTGTAGAAATATCAGCTACAAAACTGTTCGAAGAAGATTATCTGAAAAAGGTTTGAAAAGCTGCAGACCAGCAAGAAAGCCAAAGTTGTCATTGAAAAATATTAAAGATCGATAGCAATTTTGTGAGCAATACAAGGGCTGGTCCGAGCATGATTGGGAACGAGTTATGTTTAGTGATGAGTCAACGTTCACATAATTTACTTCCTACGCACCA
>NC_088925.1:47617500-47632500 GCF_038396675.1 Hydra vulgaris
ATACTATACACGTATCTAAAAATAAATTAATTTTTAAGAACATCAATATTTTGACTTTTATAACAGCCGTCAAACTGTGCGATAAAAATCAACTGTGTCACTGTGCCTGCGCGAAAACGCTGTCAGGTTTGCTTCTTGATAAAAAGTACACTCCGCTAAGTTAGAAGAAATTCTCGAATCATCTGGAAACTTAACGCTCGTTAGTGATGGCTGGACAAATATTGGTTGCGATCATAAAGTAAATTTTGTATTAAGGCACCAAATACAAAATTATTTTTTTACTTCAATCGATACATCAGGCGTAATTCAAAACGCTGCAGCTATCATAAAAGTTATCGAGACTCTCTGCCCACAAAAGTTCAGAAGCATTATTACTGACAATGCTCCAGTAATTAAGGCTGCCGAAAAAATTTCTAAATTTGACAATATTTAATAAACTTATTATGCCATTTATCCGTTAAGTTTTTATGCGCATCGTATGCATATAATGCGCATAAGTTTTGCATAAGTTATGCGCATTATATGCATAAGATGCGCATAAGTTACGAACTCTAATAAAATTATAGAATAATTTTAAACAGTTGTAACATATTAATAACAATTTTTTACCTTATGAAAAATTTTTTAAATTAGATATTTTTTTACTTATTATTAGATAACCGTCATTTCGTGTCTAATCAAATAAGAATTTTCCCATGTAATGCAACTGTTAACTGTTGTTTTACTATTATTTATAATAATTGTGCCCGGATAGCCTAATATAAACATTAATAAGAACGTTAAAATATCAAACAATATTCTACTTTACGGAGCAAAACTCTTATCTCAAAAAATTGAAAATTTATCAACTTTTCCGTTAATATATATTACTCTTTATATATGTCTTCTGTGCCAAATATTCCCAAAAGTTTTCAATTGGTCGTGCTTGAGGCACATTTTGGGGGATTGAAAAGTTGGAAGAAATTCTCGAATCATCTGGAAATTTAATGCTCGTCGGTGATTAAAGAGTTTAGAAGGGACTCGAGTAATAAATCACGTAGATAAGATTACTTTACAATATATTTCTTGAAGATACGACTCGTTATTTACAATAAAACCTTGGATCACGCCAAGTGAATACGCCAGGTCACACGTTGTAATATAAACGCAAGAGAGTAAAGTAGCAAGAGCAAAGTAGCAAGAACAAGAGAGCGAGAAAGGAGCGCTTTCTCTTATATATATAAAAACAAGAAACCAACTGGCTGCTGCGTTAGCAAACTAACGCAACACAGCGGCCGGCACTTTTAAATTGTTATTTAAAATTTCAATGTTCTTTTCACTCACAAATGTTACTTGAGTTGATTGTTCTTCTTTGATTAAACTATTAAGCTCCATTGAATTTGACTCGAATTTTCTAAGGTAGAAGTTTCCTTCTCTTAAACACGATTGCGCTTTATTATAAAATATAAGTCCTTCGGCAACAGAATCGAAACTTGCATTTAAATCATCTACATGTAACGATTAAACTAATTTCTTGCTAAATTCAAAATCGTTCGCTGCATAATGTTTAGCGTGATTAATTAAGGTCGCAGATAATAAGAAAGGAGAAGAAGTCACGCGAAACAAAACTCAACACAATCGATAAACACTTAAATCAGCACTTTTTAAATGATTATTGTCTAAATCAAATAAGTCTTTGTACCACAGAAATCTTACAAAGTCACGATGCTTTTCAGCTAATGCGATGTTTAAAAAAGCTTTCTCAATATCGGCAATTATAGCGATCCGCTTTGCACGAAAACGTAAAAGTATACTATATAATGAAGTTGTAAGTGATGGTCCTGAAAATAGGCACTCATTTAACGAAGGACCAGATGTGCAAGCACTTGCATCGAAAACTATACGCACCTTTGAAGTTAGTTTATCTTCACGTATTACAGGGCGGTGAGGTAAATAGTGAACGTCACCAATATTTGATTCAAAATTAGAGACTTTCTCAATAATGCCTTTAGATAATTGATCCTTAAAAATATTATTGTAAGATGCAAATAAATCTCTATCGCTTGCAAGTTTTTTCTCTAATGCTAAAAACCTAGACTTGCATAAATTGTAATTGTTGCCTATCACCGGATGATCTGTTTTAAAAGGCAATTCAACTTTATACATTAAACCATTAAACTTAATATTTTTCTGAAAGTTTTCATAAACAATTTTATCACTTTCACTAATTTTGGAATCATCCCATAATAAATTTAAGTCATTTTTAATTAAAACTTGTTCCCTATTAAAATCAGACGCAACCTTTAAAACGTGAGAAGTTAAAACAGTTGAATTATCAATTTGATCCCTATTAACCATCATGGGGCCACTTATTAAATATCCTAATTTAGATTTAATCGCTACGGGACCAGTAGCTCCCCTAATAATAGAACTTTCTATAAACTTCCAATAAAAATTTGCTCCTATTAAAATGTCAACTGATAAATTTTCTTTAGAATTATTATGATCGGCTAATTTTAGACCCTTAAGATGTTTATAATTATTACGTGCTATATTAATATGCTGCCCACTTAAAGGGGAACATATATCCTTTACAAAACATTCAATACTTATAAAATAACCATAAATACTTTTTATAGAAACTCTCACTCTATCTAAGACTTCAGAAATGCTACCGTGCCCAAATGTTTTAATGTTAATTTCTTTACTATTAATGCGCTTTAGGTTAAGTTTGGCACAAGTCTCAGGAGTTACGTAGCTTAGTTGCGAACAATTATCAAATAAAATTCGGCATGTAGCAAATCTGGAGTGATCTTGATTTTTAACAGTAGCTATTGCTGTTTGTAACAATACGGTTTCAGTAGGTTGAAGAACAGATTTAGAAGCTGAAAGAAAAGATGTACTCGCTACTGAAGTCAACTCGCCGTCTTTGTTATTATTATGTTTATCTCTATTGTCACTGTCACAAATAGATACGTGATGAAATCTATTGCATTTAAAACATTTTAATTTTAATGAACGCTTATTGCTATAAAGTTTATTACTAAGACAACGAAAATAACACTTTTTTTCACTTAAAATCTTTTTTCTAGCCGTAATGTAAGTTACTAATTTACACTGATGCGATTTGTGGTTATTATCGCAAAATAAACACACAGGTGAATAAGAATCATTTCTCTTATAATTATAAGTTTTCTTATCGTATCTACTGTTTGGATTATCACTCGAATGAAACGTACTGGCAGTGAAAGGTAAAGTATTTGCGTTTGAAGAATTTATGTGTTCTCGCGCTCTTAACTCAGATTTTAAAATATCAAACACATCTTTAATTTCCCAGGTTCCATCTTCATCTAATTTACGACTAATAATTAAATTGAGCTCCTCTGGAAGCTTTTCAAGTATTAATGGGACAAGTAAAGACCCATACATCGAAGAATTAATACCAATATTTTCTAGACTACGTATCTGAATTTCCACAGTATCTAGAAGATTTCGCATAGAACTTACATTTTTAATATTGTTAATGCGTTCAAGCTTTAATAATTTTTTCATATAAAAAGAAACTGTCAATTGTTTATTCGAAAATCTTTGTTTTAAAATATCTAAAGCTATAATGTAATTATCGTTAGAAAGCGACAGACCATTAATAGCTGAATATGCTTGACCTTGAACCAAGTTCCTTAAATAAGTCATTTTTTGAATATTACTTAGGTCATCGTTTTTATTTATTGCACAGTCGAAATTTTCCCAAAAGGGTTGCCAATTTTCCCAATTGCCGTCAAATGCTTCAATTTTCAAGGTTGGAAGCTTAATCATTTTATTACTTTTAAATGTTACTGTAGAACTCGCATCGTCGTTAGATTTAATAGAAAATTTATTTAAAGAATTGCTTATTTTTGAATTCTCTCTTTTAAAGCTTAATGTAAAGTCAATAGCTAAATCATCGTAAATTTGTAACTCATCCGCGTCATCAATTAAAATTGAAATTTCATCATCTAAAATCTTAATTCTCTCAAATCTATCATTCGCCGTTTCTCTTAGATTAATAAGTTCTGATAAATTTTCATTATGGTTAACGTCTTCCATTAAATCGTTTGCCTGATCGAATATTTTTTTTTATAGAATTGACATTCATAGTACGCACTCTTCTTTTTGTTGTTAGTACAGACATTTCACAAATCTGACGTCAAATTTAAAGGAGAATTTCTAACTTTAAAGTATTTATTACACCATAAAGAAAGGCAATTAATTTTAGAATGTTTTAGTTAAATAGAACGTTTTGAAGTTTAAATTTTCACGGACTTTAAAATTTTTAATAGCATACAATAATTTGTTTAAAAGAAATTTATCAGTAAACGACAAACACAGAGCAATAAAATAAAATTCAAAATGGCAGAAAGTATTTTGAGCAACTAAATTTAATCTTAAGAAGTTTCGCAAAAGGATATCGCAAATCTTGTCTAATTTAACCTTAATATAATTTAATCTTATTTTCCTATACATACGATATGTTAACTTAAATATAGTCTAAAATCACTAAACATAAACTTAAATCTCAAATAATAAAATCACTTAGCTGGTAACTAGATCTTTAAACGTAATTCTTTAAACGTAAATTGTATTCTCCACGAAGAACAGCATCAATTTCACCTAAATTAATATATAATAATCTGTAGTAGTCTTATCATAAATCTCAAAAAAAATCAACTATCAAAATAATTGATAAAAATAAAAACAACTTAGCTAGTTAAATCTTCAATTATCTTTTAAATCGTGGGCTCCATAAAGAGTTTAGAAGGGACTCTAGTAATAAATCACGTAGATAAGATTACTTTACAATATATTTCTTGAAGATACGACTCGTTATTTACAATAAAACCTTGGATCACGCCAAGTGAATACGCCAAGTCACACGTTGTAATATAAACGCAAGAGAGTAAAGTAGCAAGAGCAAAGTAGCAAGAACAAGAGAGCGAGAAAGGAGCGCTTTCTCTTATATATATAAAAACAAGAAACCAACTGGCTGCTGCGTTAGCAAACTAACGCAACAGTGATGGTTAGACAAATATTGGTTGCGATTATAAAGTGAGTTTTTGTATTAAGGCATCAAATACAAAACCGTTTTTTTACTTCAATCGACACATCGGGCATAATTCGAAACGCTGCAGCTGTTACGATCATAAAAGTAATCGAGACTCTCAGCCCACAAAAGTTCAGACGCATTATTACTGACAATGCTCCAGGAATGAAAGCTGCCTGAAAAATTTCTATATTTGAAAATATTCAATAAATTTAATATGCCATTTATCCGTAAAGTTTTATGCGCATCATATGCATATAATGCGCTTATATAACTTTTGCATGGTATGCGCATATATTCGCTTATATGCGTATAAATTACAAACCCTATTAAATATATATAATATTTTTAAACAGTAGTAACATATATTAATTATAATTTTTTACGTAATGATATTTTTTTACTTGTTTTTGGATAATTATCATTTAGTGTCTAATCAAATAAGAATTTTCCCACGCAATAAAGCTGTTAACTGTTGTTTTACTATTATTATTTATAATAATTGTACCCGGATAGCTTGACATAAACATTAATATGAACGCCAAAATATCAAACAATATAGCACTGCTTTATGGAGCAAAACTATTGTCACAAAAAATTGAAAATATATCAACTTTTCTTTTAATATATACTACTTTTTATATATGTTGTCTGTGCCAAATGTTCAAAAGAGTTTTCAATTGGTCGTGCTTGAAGCACGTTTGGGGAATTGGAATCTTCATCAACGTAATAGACATATTGGTCCATCCAATTTAGAATCTCTAGAATAATGAGAACTTGCTAAATCTGGCCAAAATAAATAGTTAAATTCTCTTTGATACTTTTAAATGAATGAAAGTAGTCGTTTTTCTAAACATTCATCAATATAGATTGATGAATTAATTGCTGCAGCTTTGTATGTGCGAAACTCTGGCTCGGACACACCACGTTCAAAAATGGCTAAAAAAAATCTGAAAAGACTAAATACTACGTGGGGCAAGTATTATCTTTAGAATAAAGGTTCGATTTGATTATTATGCATATATTTCAGGATGCTCAATACAAATTACTATAATCCAAATATATAAGAACTGAGTGCAAAGAAAAGAGCGTAACTGCAAAAAGAGAATTCAGCGCATGCCGCATTAGTTTGAATACTATAAATTCGCGATAATGCGCAAGAAGCTAATCTGGCTGTAGCGTTATCGAATTATCGCAACACTGCGTATTGTTAAATCATTTATCAATCACGGTCGTTCACATTATTGTACGGAAGCACAATTGGATTATAAAAGTTTTTGGACTTTCAAAATGGTTTTTGGCCTTTGCAACAAAGTTAATTTTTAGTTGACAACTAGTTTTTTTATTACTATTTGCTTTTTTTATCATTATCTACCAGGATAAGTAGTTGTGAAATATTGGTAGTGTTTTGGTAACTTAATTTTTTAAAAAAGTAAGTAAAATAATAGGAGAACATTTTTTTATGACTGATGCAAATTTACTTAAAAAAAATTTTTTCTTTTATTTGTTTACAGATTTATAAGTCTTTTTTCTTTTTTTTTGAGCAGTAAAACTTAAAAATTTTTATAATTTTATTTATATGAATCTTTGATCTTTTTATTACTTATAAGTAATGTTCGCACTCAATTTTTTTTCTTGTTCGAAATTTACATCCAACGATTGTCATAAATTGACACCATTTTAATTAACGTAAATTGTCCTTTGTAAAAAAGTTTGCTAAGTTTTTCTATTTTAATTTTGAATAAAATATTTTATTTTGTATGCAGTTTATTATTGATTTATTAGCTTATTTTAAATTATGAATGTAAACACTGTTTAATAAATGAGGTTAAAGCTTCTTGGTTAATCAGTATATTTATCCATAAACTTTTTTTTTTTTTCTTAGATGGAGATTCATAACAAGAACTTGAATCTTCTTTGTCGGGTCTGTGGATATTTGGTAGGGAAAAAAAAATACCCTATTGGAACAAACCAAAAAAATAAAATTGAAAAAGTGTTTAATGTCATGCTGTCAGATGATATAGAAAATGTTTATCCAAAAACAATTTGCCATAAGTGTTATAATACAATAAATAATGTTATCAAAAGAATGACATCAACTACACTTTGTTTATGTATGAACTGGAAACCTCATTGTGAGGAATGCTTTTGTTGTCAGCAAGTAAAAAAACTTATTAAAGGTCTAAATGTAGCCAAATTATTTAAACACAATAAAAAGCTCATTGGTCGCCCTGGTATTAGTAAAAAAGTCATTTTCAATGATTGCTAAAATAAAAAGTAGCATAGTGACAGCACATGACTCAGATATAGATATTGAGGAATTAAAAAACAAATTTAATTCTCATTTACCACTTTGTCAGTGTAATTTATGTAGCAAAATACCAAAACAACCAGTTACTCATAAAAGATGTGAACATTAATTTTGTTTTTTTTGTCTAGTGGAAACTATAAAGGTAAAAAAACTTAATAAAACATTTTGTCTAAAATGTAAAGAGCCTATTTTACCTACAGACTTAGTGACCAGTGTAAAAACAAATTCTCTTTTAAACATGTTAACTGTTGAGTGCATATGTAAAAAAAGGTTCAATGTAATGAAAGAGTATGATTTATATACTAATCATAAGAGTATATGCATTGATAAATCAATAGCACAAACAGCCTCATTGTTATCACCATCTATATCTTTATTTACTTCTAATTTGGCTTCATCATCTTTTACAGTAACATCATCAACATCATCATCGTCAACATTATTTAACAACAACATTTCTGAGATTTTCAATCTTACAGTGGATGACAATATTCCAAGAATAGTTGAAGATGCTGCACTCCATGTTCTTAAGCAAAAGATGGCAAAAGATGGTAAACAAGTTGTTGAGTTTAAAAGTGGAGGTCCTAGAGTAATAATATATTTTAGTTTTAGCTTAATTTATAATAACCATTAATTAAATAGGTATTACTTTTCATAAATCTTTTTTTTTAGCCAGTTTTGTTTTCACTTGCTCCAAAAGCTTATGTAAGCAGTGACCAAGCATCGACCACAGCAGTTAGAGTCAGAAATGCTTCTATTAAAAGACAATTGAAAGTTGTGTTTGGTACATCCAGTGATGCAATTTGTTGTCAATCATCAAAACTCCTTAATTTTTTTCAAGCAGAATCAAAAGGATTAATATTGGATAACCTAAATACTGAAAGAGTAGTAATTAGTGCCACTAACATGGTAGAAATGAAAGCAGATCTGTACATACCATGGGAAAAGCTAAAAACAATTTCCAGGTTTATATTTTTCTGTATAAATATTATTCTATACTAATTTTTATAGCATGACATATAATTTTTTTTGTTTGTTTAAAGATGGCTGAAGAGCTTTAATATAAATACGGCATCACATTCTTCTCAAAGAATAGTTGCTGAAAAGTTATCTGGTGATAACCTTATTGTGGAAAATGCACCATTTACCTTTGAAAAAAAAGAGAAAGGAACATTTGAAATAAAATATGCATCTTGGGGTTATATTGAAAATTTACCAATGCATATTTTAAGACATCTTGATCAATTAGAAAGGTAGTTTTAACAACCAATAATGAAAATTTTTTTAAAACATAATTTATAAAGTAAATTTTTTTTTCATTTGGGTATATTTGTTATTAGTTAAAATTAAAACCATTGCCTACTAAACAATTTATTATTTTCAAATGTATTTAATTAGTAAATAATTTATTTTTATGTAGTTGTAAAAGCCTTCATTACCACAAATTTATTCCTGATAAAGAGATACAAATTAAAATTGGAGGTGATTATGGTGGGGGGAGTTATAAAATGACTTACCAGGTTGCAAATACCCTTAACCCAAATAGCAAAGGCAACACCATAGTTTTCAGCATTTTCGAGGCGAAGGATTACAGAATCAATGTCAAAGTAGAAGATCTTCAAGAAATAAAGATCTTCTACTTTGCAAATAGAAGATCTTCAAGAAATGAAGTATAAGTAAGATAAAAAAATTGTTTTTCTTTTTAATAACTAATGTGCTTTATTTTTAGTTGAATTAAATAGTTTTAATAATTTAGTACTAATTAGTTTTAATAAATTTTACTTTAAAATAAATGTAATATATTACAAATAATATTTATATTAAATTTATCTTAAACATTTCTACACACCTCAACAGGGATAACAATATTAGAGTATTTATTTTTGGTGATTATCAGTTTTTATGTGCCCTCTATGGAATCTCAGGAGCATCAGGTGATTTCTATCTTTATTAATGACAAATTATCAGTATTTCATAATTTTTGCTACTTAATTCGAAATATATTGAAATTTCAACAAAATGGTTGGGACTTTTTCGCTGAATGAAAAACCACAATATGGTTTATAATAGTTACATATAGCATCACAAATAATATATATATATATATATATATATATATATATATATATATATATATATATATATATATATATATATATATATATATATATATATATATATATATATATATATATATATATATATATATATATATATATATATATATATATATATACAGGGGCGTTGCGTGAGAAAATTCCAGGGGGGGAGGAGGGTTAAGAGACCTTGTTTTTCCCAACTGCTTCACATAGTTTTCACAACTATTTTTTATAATTCAAGAATTCAAGAAATCAATTTCTGTCCTATTTACAAAATCTACTGATTGTTTTACTACATTGCACTCACTCTCGTGAATTGCCAATTATCATTATTTATTAACTTCTATTAACAAAACATGGCTTCCTTTACATATATACAAAATATTCAATTCAAAAAACGTCTAAAAGTTTTATCCATTCATAGTGAAATTGTATCAGTCCAAAAAAACACAATTTATAAATCCAATAAACTTTACAAACCATTCTGGCAGCATATATAGCAGTTTAAAATTTTACGGAAATGGATACAAAGGAATATGGAAAATATTATTTTATTACAAAACTTATACGCACAATATTTTATCATCAGTCTATCATTTTTTGTCTGCTGTTTGATTTTAATATGACGTTTCTTCAATTGAACCCATCGTTTAACAAGATGTTCGGGGTTAACTCCTTTACAAAGTTCTTTTTCGCACTTCAGTAGCATAAGGCTATCCAATCTCTCGTCACTCATTGTTGTTCTCAGATGTGATTTTACAATCTTGAGTTAGCTGAAAGAACGCTCATTTGATGCTACACCATAAGCAGCTGTGATTACAAAAATGCATAGTTTATGGGCTTGTTTCAGTATATCCTTTAACTTCACAACATGGTACAAAATGTCTTTCAGCGTCTTGGCTAGTATTCTTGATGACTTAAAATCTTCATCACCTTCTTCATAACAGATATCTATCAAAATTTCCATCTGGCCTTTCAGCACATGGACGTCTGGAATATGATCCATGTATCCAGGAGGAAAAAGTTTGTTTGCTTTTGTTAAGTTTTCAATACTCAAATTATCTTTATTTAACGGAAAACTAAAAACTTTGGTGATAGGAGCAAATATTTCCTTTAATGCTGCCGAGTTTTCGGTTAAACCCATGGCTAGAGAGTATATGACCTCTTTGAATTCTTTCCGGTAAAAAGCTTTCATCTCCATTGCTATTAATCTATGGTGTCGTTCGTAATCGTTTTCTGCATCAATGTGTAATTTCCTAGAAAATATTACTGCACTTTCAATCAAATTATTCATGGCATCTGTATCGTTATTGATATTTTGTATGTACTTGGCAGTATTTTCAATTACATTAATACTGTCAATGACATTGCAGTTTGGACTTTCTATGATTTCTGTTAATATTTTTATCTTCTCAATGATATTCTTCATGAAGAAAAGAGTACTAATGAAATCAAAAGTTGTTACTTTTTTCAGAAGTCCCATTGCCTTAGTTCTCGTGTTAGTATCAAAAATCTTATTATTTTAGATGATCTGAAGAAGATCAATAACCTTCTCTAAACACTGATTTAAAGCTTTAACAGATTTTGCTCGTGCGGTCCATCTTGTTCTAGACAGGTTTACAAGCTGTATTGCACAGTCAATGTCTTCAAGTTTTTCTTTTAAATGACGAAATCTTTTTGTGCTTGATGTGAAGAAAACATGCAACTGTTCGAGGACATTAAACAGTTCTCGTATTAAAGTATTAAGATTGCAGGCATGTTCAAGAGCAGTGTTTGTTCTGTGGTCTTGGCAAGGTATGTAGGGTACATTATGGCCAACTTCTTCTGTTATATACTTTTGTACTCCCTTAAATTATCCAGACATTGAACTCGCGTAGTCATACGACTGAAAAGCCATTTTGATGTGTCAATGCCTTCTTTATGTAAAGAAGATAAAATTAGCTCAGCCATCCCTTTTCCAGTCTTATCAGTGCATTCGACGGATTTCAAAAGCCTTTCCTGAATCTCACCGTTTTTACTGGTTGTTCTCACAGCTATACTCATTATGTCCTTATGTGACATATCGGGAGTAGTGTCAGCCGTCACGGAAAATAAATTGGAGCTGCTAATTTCATCAATGATCTTACTCTTTAATTCAGTTGCAATTAAACTAATCATTTCATTTTGAGACGATGGACTCGTGTATGTAACTCTATTTGGACGAAGGGCTCTATCTTCAATCCAAGCTTTTAGTGTGGGATTGTGGCGAGAGATTAGATTCACAACTGCAACAAAGTTACCTTGATAAGCACTGTCTGATTCCCTAAACGCTAGCCCTGGCATCCCAAAGTCTTGCATTTATCGATAATAATTTCGACAGTTTTTCAATTCTGCACCTCTATTTTTTGCTCTTCTATTAGAGCAAGTCTATTGGATTTTTGAATTTGCGTCCTGTTCAAATTTTTTATCAGAAGATGTTGTTTCTTCTTCTATGGATATACCACACGTTGAAGTTGATGTTTCAATTATTATCAAGTCTAACTTTGTATGCTCACTACTTTGTATTTCATCATCCACTTCGACATCGTTACCAGCATTCGAAGGTTCTATTTTTCGTTTTTTTGAAGCTAAGGAGGCTATAAAAGAATTCTCTGGGGCTCCCACTGTTTTTATATGAACCTTTTTACCAAACCACCATGAACGGATCTTTCTTGACTGGTTTTATAGTCGTTATTAAATACTGCTTTGCATACGCAACATAATAATATATATCTTTTGCTTTTCATAGTTAGTGCTGGAAAACAAACGCAGATGCTATAATTTACCGTAATTTTTAAATCATTTAATGTTTATAAAAGTTATCACTCTTAATAAGTGTGTTAAGATATAAGAGTCTTATCATAGTAGAATAAGACTAATAATCCTATTATATATTCTTATTAGGCCTATTACTCCTGCAAACCTAATTCTGATCCTACTTTAGTATACTGATAATTGGAAGTAATAACAGGCACAAAACGTTCATATCAGAGTTTAGCATTTATTTTCTTATACTTTCTGATAAAAGCTTCATATAAAATTACTATATTAAAAAATTAATCATATCATTTTAAATGCTATCATATCTTTTATACAAAGACAGAAATGTTAAAATCAATTCATGGAAATAAATATTCACGTTTCAAAGTAGAAAGTATGAAAAAAAATGAATAACTGCTTTTAGTCAAACATAAACTTGCAGCTGCCATTTTTATTGTTAATAACAAAAAAAAGAAGCGCGAAAAAAAACTTGAAGCTGTGGAATACAGCCTTAAGCCGTTTATTAAACGTAAAGTTTATTTGTCCAAGTCAAAAAAGAATTAGATCTTTGATGGATTTTCGCAAAAATTTTGATTTTATTCAACTAGAAAATATTTTTTGATTTTATCACCGATTTCCCAACTGCCCCGACTCGTGGCAATGAAATTCCCAACTTTTCTATTTTTTAGATTCTGGGAGGGGGAGACTCCCCCCCCTACCCCCTCCAAGGCGACGCCCCTGTATATATATATATATATATATATATATATATATATATATATATATATATATATATATATATATATATATATATATATATATATATATATATATATAAAGTATTTTATAGTAAAAATAATAAAAAAATTTATTAATGATTTTTTTTTTTATGAATAATAATTTTAACTATTTCTTATCCATTTTATTTTAAGGGAGGCATTGTTGTCTTTTCTGTTATGCAACAGCAAGTGACATGAATCTTGCAGAAAAGTTCTGAAATAAAATATCGTACCTTAGAAGATCTACTATTAACGGGTGATGCGGAAGTTATCGGACAAGTCCTAATTTTATTATTTGAGCATAATAATTAGTTTTTGTGGTTTTATGCGTAGGCATAAACGTTCTATAAAATATAAACTTTATTATTTGAAATACAATTATTTAAAATCAGGTTAAATGCAGCTGAACGAGAATCTTTTCGAAAGCGACTAAAAATGTTTTTTGTAAATAAACCTAATCTAAAAAAAAAAAAATCGTAAATCATTTTGAAAAGGAAGGATTTACTCGAAGTACAATATATGATAACCTAAAAAGATTTGAAACTGTTCAATCGTTTTCTGATAGAAAGCACCGTGGTCGTCCGACATCCTGGACTAGAGAAAAGAAAGCCGAATTAACGAGACTTGTCAACAATCGAAAAGGGGTCAGTCAGAGAAAAATAGGTTTTAAATTCGATATATATCAATCGACAATTGGTCGTCAGTCAAAAAAAAAAAAAAAAATATTTATAATAAATATAAATAAATATATAGAAAACGTGAAAATACATTAAAATACACAATAGAACAACAACTAAAGGCAAAAAAAAGAAGCAGGAAACTAGTTAACCAACTCTATAACACAAAATCGCTTCTAGTCATCGATGACGAAAAATACTTTTGTTTTGCAGGGGACAACATGCCTGGAAATTCTGGATACTACACAAACAGCAAAAAGACATGCCTAGAAAGTGTTCGTTTTATGGGAAAAGAGAAATTTCCAAAAAAATTATTAATGTGGATAGCCATATCTAACCGTGGTATGTCCGAGCCTTTGTTTCGCACTTCCAAGGCTGTAGCGATCAATTCATCAATCTATATTAATGAATGTTTAGAAAAACGACTTCTTCCATTTATTCACAAGTATCATGGAGACTTTAACTATTTATTTTGGCCAGATTTAGCAAGTTCTCATTATTCTAAAGATTCTCTAAATTGGATCGGCCAATATGTCTATTACGTTGATAAAGAATGCAATCCCCCAAATGTGCCTCAAGCACGACCAATTAAAAATTTTTGGGGACATTTGAACAGAAGGTTTACGAGGGAGATTGGCAAGCTTCAACAGAGCAAGTTTTGATTGATTGCATTAAATTAAGACTACAAGAAATTGATTTAAACTTTTTACAGTCGCGTATGAAAGGCGTCAGAGCAAAATTGAGATCAATTGCAGATGGTGGTGTTTTTTCATATAAAAGAAAATATATTTTTATTAAAAGATAAATGCTTTATTTTAAAAAAATATAATAGTAGTTTGTTATTTTGTTTATAAATAAGTTATTGACGTTTTTATTTTGTCCGATAACTTCCGCATCACCCGTTAGATCATGAAAAATTTATAGAAAACGGAGGTTTAAAGAAAAATGTAAAAAACTTCAATAATGTCATCACAAAGCCCATTTTGAAAATACCACTAGATTAAGTAATGTTGTTTTTATTTGTCGTAATAACTTTGCAGTGCAGCTTAATAAAAGTACATCATTATATACTTTCAATTTATATTTTTAGGTATCTTTACCTAGTCTCCATATGGCTCTTGGTATTTATTTGAATTTTTTTAATTTGTTTGAAGAAGAAGTCCACCAATTAGATATTATGATTGCTGCAGAAGCAGTCAAAAGCAGAATTAACTTTTCAGAAGAATATCCAGTTTTTGTATCAAAACAAAAGCAATTGTTAAATCTTCAAATTGAAATTCTTAACCTTGATAATCAA
>NC_088925.1:47637500-47662500 GCF_038396675.1 Hydra vulgaris
ATGATATTTTCTCCATATTTGAAAATGAATACATTGAGCCGTGTGATAGTAGTTTTGAGGTAGTATTATCTAAACCTAAAACAATTAAAAAAAAACCATTCCAGTATAAAATGGATTTATTACCAAGGGTGGATCCATAGAGGGGCGATGCGGGCGATCACACACCCTCCTCATCCTTAGATATTTTAGTATTTTTTTAATTTTGTAAATTTTTATATTTAACACACTAATTTGTATAAAAACGGAAGTAAATTAGGGAGGTTGTCTAAATAAAATAGAATTTTTAATAAAATTGTGTGGTGAAAATTTTAAATTGAGTAACTACTTGCTTACTAATAATTAAATCACTCCCCCTCCCCATTACTATATTCTGGGATCATTAAATCAAAAAAATAATAAAATTGCCCTCTTCCATCCTTACGACATGGTCTGGATTCGCCCTTGTTTAGTCCCAGTGTTGTCTCCGTATCTTAAAGTGACTGTAATAGTTGAACGAGTGCATCATTAACCCACCGAACTGGTTAGTCAATTATGTATTTGCGCTACATGGATTGTTTGAAAAATAACTCTGACTAAATAAAGACTAAAATTAACAACTCTGAATAAAAAATAGCTGATACGACCTGTTTATACAAAACCATGACCGAAATTTATGAAACAGAACTCACGACATACAGACTGTTCAAGATCAAGTAAGAGGTCATGATTTAAGTATGTCAGATAAGCAACAACAATAAATCAACCAAAACGTAATATCTTTACAATAGATCTGCAAATTTACAAAACTTGATGACTTTGGAAATAGTAAAATTTACAATAGCAAACTTCTTAAAGCAGGGTTTGACAGGGATAATGTTAAACGAATAACACTCAATCAAATTGATGGTCACGGTATGGTTAAGAGGGTTACTGTTTATTTGGTACTAAATAAATAACAACAGCAGTACGGGAACAATTTAGTGATATCAAGCAAATTATATCATCTCCGAGGTTAGCAAGTTAGCACAATGTGGATGCCTAATATAAAAAATGACACAATTCAAAATTATTCCAAAACGGTTCTCAAAAGAATTTTCTTTTTTAGTTGTATTTTTTTTTAATGTATAAAACAAACCTTTTTGTAGATATTTTCATAAAATATTATAATTATACACTTCATTTGAGACCCAGGTTAACATACCTTGAAAGAACCTTATTTTATTAATATTGCAAATCCGTGTATCTTTAAGGATCTTTAGCTATCCCCCCAAAAAAAAATAATAATATATTAAAATAAAATATTAGGCATATAAGTAAAACATGTTGTTATTTTAGTATATAAAATACCTACCCAGCAAACCACGTTGAGTTATGGTCTGAACTACGTTGGGCCAACGTAGTATGCTAGCTAAGTATTTAGTGTATTGTTGCAGATTTTTGACGATGTTATACGAAGTTACAATCGGCGCAAAGATATGTACAAATTGCTCCTACTTATCGTTAAACTAGTTTGAAATAGCCTGACTTCTCCGCTTTCAATATAACTTATTTTCGTATTTTTTAATTTTTAAGTTTTACCAACACTTTATTGTTTTTAAAAACTTTAATGCTTGTCATACAGAATGGCTCGGATATCCTGCGTGCTACTTCTTCTAAAATTTGTCTTTATTTAATTTCTTATAGGAATCGGTAAACCTCGTAATTACTTTTCAGGCAACCAAAAACATTTACTTTCTCTAATTGACTTCCGTCTCTACTCTAATCCTAAATAATGAACAGTTTCTCATCATCCCCTTTTAAGAAATACCATACTTTGATCTCTTCAAAACAAAACAAAACTCTTATACCAGTTTATAATCTATCAGTGGCAGATCCAGATCATAGTCAGGATCTTAGGAGGGAGAGGTAGACCAATAAAAAAAAGGGTTTCCGTTTTCTTAGATAAAACTACTATATCATTTGATCATTTACAATGTTTATAAGTTAGTTTACTAATAAATATATTGAATGTGTATATAAATAACTATTTTTTGCGTAAAAATCTAGTTTTGCAACATAGTTATATATATATATATATATATATATATATATATATATATATATATATATATATATATATATATATATATATATATATATATGTATACATATAAATATATATATATACATATATATATTAATTTTATCAATGATATTTTGAGCTTGAAAATTCCTAGGAGGAGGGGGGAATACCCCCTTTCTTCTCCCTTCTTCCTTTGTATCCACCAATGGTATCTAGAGTCATATTTAGATTTTTTTGCGGCATAATTATTTCTATTAAAGACCAAAGCCACAACAGTCAAGGAGACTTTTTTATTCACTTTTATTATTTCTTCAACAACTTTAAAAAAATGAAAAACTAGATAGCTGCACAGAGCAACAATGTAAACGCGGTACATTCAGAAGCGCTAGGCGAGGGCCACAAACTTTAAATTTTTAGTACAAGCGTTTTAAGATTTCTCTACTGCCTAATAATTTGGTTGTGAAATTATGATACCTTATGATTCGACTTTTCTACAGCTTATGGTCATGGCTGCCGAGAGAGGGAAGTCAACAGGAAGATTCCCGTTGCCCAAATAAAAATTTTTGAAACTTCATAATAATTTTAATAATTTTCTTTCTTTTTGAGACTTTACCAGGGTCCAATGGAAAACTCATGATTCACTCGGCGGCCATGCTTATGGTCCAGACAAAATAATTTTCAGAGATGAAAATTTCTTCTCCAGAACTGTTGTCAATCACAAATTAACAAGAGCTTATTAGAGTATTGAATATTTAAAAAAGTTACAGGATTTCAGTTGCTGGTAAAATTCAACTCAATAATTCTCAGCTCAAAAATAACTTTTATTACAATAACCTTTATTTTGCTTCACTTATGAGCAGTGATACACTAAGTGAATCGTTTACTTTTTATATTCTTAAATTTTAAAGCTTGTTAATCTGCAGTTTTAATTCTTACTTAAAAAACCTATAAAAAAAAATTATTGAAAATTGCTATATACCTACGTGTGCCAATAATGCATAAAATTTGATACCAAGCAAACTAACGCGTATGAAATATAATTGATTACAATCGTTTAAAAGCGAGGTTCGGCAATGCATCAAAATTGTTAGCTTAATAAATAATAGTTTAAACAGCAGTTTTCTTGACTGTTCTAAAATGAATAAAGTTTTATGTTAGTTAGCCTATGGCTATCAACCTTGTTTAGAAGTTTTGACTAATTTTGTACGGGGAAAATTGATTGCTAAGTGCCACATACCTTCGTGTGTCAATAATGCATACAATTTGACACCAAGCAAACTAACGCGTATAAAATATAATTGAGAACTATCATTTATAAGCGAGGTTCGGCAATGCATCAAAATTGTTAGCTTAATAAATAATAGTTTAAACAGCAGTTTTCTTGACTGTTCTAAAATGAATAAAGCTTTATGTTAGTTAGCCTATGGCTATCAACCTCGTTTAGAAGTTTTGACTAATTTCGTACGGGGAAAATTGATTGCTAAGTGCCACATACCTTCGTGTGTCAATAATGCATAAAATTTGACAGCAAGCAAACCAACGCGTTTAAAATATAAATAATAACTATCGTTTATAAGCGAGGTTCGGTAATGCATCAAAATTGTTAGCTTAATAAGTAATAGTTTTATTAGCAGTTTTCTTGACTGTTCTAAAATGAATAAAGCTTTATGTTAGTTAGCCTATGGCTATCAACCTCGTTTAGAAGTTTTGACTAATTTCGTACGGGAAAAATTGATTGCTAAGTGCCACATACATACGTGTGTCAATGAATAAAGTTTTATGTTAGTTAGCCTATGGCTATCAACCTCGTTTAGAAGTTTTGACTAATTTCGTACGGGAAAAATTGATTGCTAAGTGCCACATACCTTCGTGTGTCAATAATGCATAAAATTTGACAGCAAGCAAACCAACGCGTTTAAAATATAAATAATAACTATCGTTTATAAGCGAGGTTCGGTAATGCATCAAAATTGTTAGCTTAATAAGTAATAGTTTTATTAGCAGTTTTCTTGACTGTTCTAAAATGAATAAAGCTTTATGTTAGTTAGCCTATGGCTATCAACCTCGTTTAGAAGTTTTGACTAATTTCGTACGGGGAAAATTGATTGCTAAGTGCCACATACCTTCGTGTGTCAATAATGCATAAAATTTGACAGCAAGCAAACCAACGCGTTTAAAATATAAATAATAACTATCGTTTATAAGCGAGGTTCGGTAATGCATCAAAATTGTTAGCTTAATAAGTAATAGTTTTATTAGCAGTTTTCTTGACTGTTCTAAAATGAATAAAGCTTTATGTTAGTTAGCCTATGGCTATCAACCTCGTTTAGAAGTTTTGACTAATTTCGTACGGGAAAAATTGATTGCTAAGTGCCACATACATACGTGTGTCAATAATGCATACAATTTGACACCAAGCAAACTAACGCGTATAAAATATAAATAATAACTATCGTTTATAAGCGAGGTTCGGCAATGCATCAAAATTGTTAGCTTAATAAATAATAGTTTAAACAGCAGTTTACTTGACTGCTCTAAAATGAATAAAGTTTTATGTTAGTTAGCCTATGGCTATCAACCTCGTTTAGAAGTTTTGACTAATTTCGTACGGGAAAAATTGATTGCTAAGTGCCACATACCTTCGTGTGTCAATAATGCATAAAATTTGACAGCAAGCAAACCAACGCGTTTAAAATATAAATAATAACTATCGTTTATAAGCGAGGTTCGGTAATGCATCAAAATTGTTAGCTTAATAAGTAATAGTTTTATTAGCAGTTTTCTTGACTGTTCTAAAATGAATAAAGCTTTATGTTAGTTAGCCTATGGCTATCAACCTCGTTTAGAAGTTTTGACTAATTTCGTACGGGGAAAATTGATTGCTAAGTGCCACATACCTTCGTGTGTCAATAATGCATAAAATTTGACAGCAAGCAAACCAACGCGTTTAAAATATAAATAATAACTATCGTTTATAAGCGAGGTTCGGTAATGCATCAAAATTGTTAGCTTAATAAGTAATAGTTTTATTAGCAGTTTTCTTGACTGTTCTAAAATGAATAAAGCTTTATGTTAGTTAGCCTATGGCTATCAACCTCGTTTAGAAGTTTTGACTAATTTCGTACGGGAAAAATTGATTGCTAAGTGCCACATACATACGTGTGTCAATAATGCATACAATTTGACACCAAGCAAACTAACGCGTATAAAATATAAATAATAACTATCGTTTATAAGCGAGGTTCGGCAATGCATCAAAATTGTTAGCTTAATAAATAATAGTTTAAACAGCAGTTTACTTGACTGCTCTAAAATGAATAAAGTTTTATGTTAGTTAGCCTATGGCTATCAACCTCGTTTAGAAGTTTTGACTAATTTCGTACGGGGAAAATTGATTGCTAAGTGCCACATACCTTCGTGTGTCAATAATGCATAAAATTTGACAGCAAGCAAACCAACGCGTATAAAATATAAATAATAACTATCGTTTATAAGCGAGGTTCGGCAATGCATCAAAATTGTTAGCTTAATAAATAATAGTTTAAACAGCAGTTTTCTTGACTGTTCTAAAATGAATAAAGCTTAATAAGTAATAAAGTTAATTAGCCTATGGCCTTCAACCTCGTTTAGAAGTTTTGATTATTTTCGTACGGGGAAAACTGATTGCTAAGTGCCACATACATACGTGTGTCAATAATGCATAAAATTTGACACCAAGCAAACTAACGCGTATAAAATATAATTGAGAACTATCATTTATAAGCGAGGTTCGGCAATGCATCAAAATTGTTAGCTTAATAAATAATAGTTTAAACAGCAGTTTTCTTGACTGTTCTAAAATGAATAAAGCTTTATGTTAGTTAGCCTATGGCTATCAACCTCGTTTAGAAGTTTTGACTAATTTCGTACGGGGAAAATTGATTGCTAAGTGCCACATACCTTCGTGTGTCAATAATGCATAAAATTTGACACCAAGCAAACTAACGCGTATGAATTATAAATGATTACTATCGTTTAAAAGCGAGGTTCGGCAATGCATCAAAATTGTTAGAAATATAGCAAAAATATTTTCATAGCAGTTTTCGTGAATCTTTTTTTTAAATAAAGTTTTATGATATTTAGTCTATGGTCTTAAAACTTAGGTCCTTCAATTAACAAGAACTTGAACTAAGTTCGTCCGTTTCTAAGAAAGAAAGACGAGCTCACCACTTAAAAGAAAGACGAGCTCATCACTTGAAAGAAAGACGAGCTCATCAGTTATTAAGAACTTGGTAGTTCCTATTAACTGATCACCTCGTTAAAAATGTGTTCAATGTTTTTATCATAACGTTATGTTGCTAAGAAAAACTCGATTTGAATACCTACCACGATTAAGGTATTCAAATGTTATTTCAATGTCAAAATATTAGGGGTAATATAAAAACTTACGTTGTTAAACAAGAAACTAATTTAAAAAATTTAATAAAACTTACTAATTGCTTTTCTTTCTTGCAAGTTGCCTTTGTTCCTTTTCACTTGTGTAGTCTTTTTCTATAGCTATTAATTTATGATTTAAAAGGTAAAAATCAGAGTTTCACTGAGTTTCACCTAATGAAATCATTTTTAAAATACGCGTCATAATTATGTAGAAACTTCCCTAAAAAAAGGAAAATTAATTTGGTTTTAACATAAGACAATTTTATTAACATATTAACATAATGTAAAAATACGTAAAAGAAGTAGCAATAGATAAATTCTTACGAGTCGAAAAATTTAACTACCTTAACTAAAACATATTTTTCTAACATAATGTTTCCTTTATCTTTGCAATGTTAAGAAATCTATATCGGACCTGCATATGGAATGCCATTTCAAATATTGAATCATATGACCCTAGATCATGTAATAGGATTCTTCTTCAATGAAAATTCTAAATGATCATTTCATTTTACATTTTTTTATTTTAAATTAATCAAATAAATAAATAAAATAAAACAAAAAGAAGAGGAAAGACAGTTACTTTTGTGGGACCTTCAAAAAAATCTGATATTTATAATAAATAAATCTAGGCTAGAAATTATTCTAATAAATAACTCTAGTCTAGGATTAATCTTATAAACAACTCTAGTCTAGTAATTAATGTAATAAATAACTCTACTCTAGTAATTAATGTCATAAATGACTCTAGTCTAGAAACTAATCTAATAGATAACTCTAGTCTAGGATTAATCTAATAAATAAATCTAGTCCTGAAATTAATCAAATAAATAACTCTAGTCTAGTAACTAATCTAATAAATAACTCTAGTCTAGGATAAATCTAATAAATAACTCTAGTCTTGAAATTAATCTAATAAATAACTCTTGTCTTGAAATTAATCCGATAAATAACTCTAGTCTTGAAATTATCTAATAATTAACTCTCTAAAATTAGAGAACTGAAATTACTAAAACAGTTTATTACAAACTACAAACTATTTTCGCTTATTTAAATGTCATTAAAACACTTTAGGTGAAATCTTTACATTACAGTATAGTTAGTATAAAAAGCTACTTTTTACATTCTTAAAATATTGTTTCTAACTTTATCTTTAATTTTTTTATGTCCTCTTTTTTCCAAAATAGGAAAGTTTTTAATTGCTAGCAACACCTCGTGCAATTGAGGTATCCTTTTCTGTAATAAATGAGCTCGAAAAGCTTTATTAATTGCATCATTTTCCTCCTCAGTCCATGTTTCCCATGTCTTTTTCTATAAATTAATAAACATATTTTAATAAGTTGCAATTTTTAAAAAAGTTTACAAACTTGAAAACTATTTTCATAACACTACATTTAAACCAGTTATGATAGCAATTAATACCTTTTTAATAGGTTTTAGCATGTCCTCACAGTTATTATTTGGTGTGTACTGTTTTCTTTTTTCTATAGAAACACATTTATCAAATAAAATAAGAAAACAGAGTATTGCAGCATAAAGTGTTTTTATTCCTTAACACTTTAGCCATGTAAAAACAATTGAAAATTTTTATTGTTAAATATTACCATTAACTATTACCTGACTGTTTACCCATTGAAGCACTAACAACATGAGAGTTATTTTCTAAAACTCTATTATTTTCTTTAAGAACATCATCAATCTTCTTGCTCTTTACAGATTTCCCATCATCAATAGCTACAAGAACTTTTGCTACTTTGGTCAGCTCTATGGTAGCGTCTTCCTTTCTATACCAATTCATGTGAACATCTTTAGTATGACCAAAATGATTTGTAAGCCATGTTAATTCAGCATCATTCATATCTAATAGCTGCATCATTGTTGCCAAAAGTTTGCGTGTTCTTGTAGGTGTTATAAGTCTTGGCTTTTGAAGATTTGAAACACTCTTAGTTATGCTTTGAAGAGTATCCCAACCTTTTAAATAAAATTCACCGTACGCAAAAACATAAGGGTTACTATCATGAGCCTCTAGATACAACCTATGTTTTACAATTAACCTTATGGCCTCTATCATTTCACTGGTAAAAAGTATAGGCACCAAAGCATTTTTGCTTTTCCCTTTTTTATTTTTCCCTTCAATATAGCAAACCTGCATACGATCAGCAAGAATTTTTTCTACAGGGTCATCAAGATTGTCAATATCGGTTCGCCTTTTCCATCTACCATCCTCGACACCTTGCCACTGCAAAAGTTTTAATTTTGATACTTCTCCACCACGTCTAGCATTAAAAGTTAGTACTCGTGTCAAAGTTAATTTAGCAAGTTGTTTAACATCTTTATTTGAAAAACTAGAAGACTCAATGCGATAAACACAGTCTCTCATTTCATCCAAAATGTGTTTCCTTAAAATCATTATATCACCCTCCAACGGCAGTTCTTCAGGCTGATTAGCTTTATCAGATTCATAAGTTGACCTTGCATTTCCTGCCATAACTTGCCAGTCACTATCATATAACTCTAAAAAGTTTTTTATTTTTTTGATTTTAATACTACAGTTTTCTCTCAAAGCAAGTGCTCTTACAGTAAGTGCTAGATTGCGTAAACAAAATCCTGCCTTTAGAAAAGTATTTGGTTTCCCAATATCTCTAGGGCCATTATATTCAGAAAGAATTTTGACTGCTGAAGTAATAAGATCAAAATTTTCCGGTAACACCAACAAACTAGCAACAGCATTTTCTTGCATATCATTCCTTCGAAATATTTGCAAGATCCGAGCAAGGCAACACAAAGAATACCTAATATCATGATATCTATCTTTTTGTTTTTTTTTGCATCTCAACAGCAGCGTACATTAATAATGAATTGTCATTACGGATAAAAAGGTGAAGATCGTCCCGCTTCATTTTTGATAGTATGAGCTCATGCACTTCACCAAACTTCTTATCACCTACAGCAACACCAAGCATAGCTCGGCTTGAAGATAAATTTTTATTTGAAGTTATTTCCAAAAATTTTGGTTTACAGTTTTTAGCATGTTTGTAAAGAGTTTTAGCATTAAACATTCCATGACAGTTTATACAAGGTACAAGCTCCATTACTTTGGCTGATGACTCTCTGACAACAAAAAGATTATTTTGATTATCTTTAAGAAGATTTATATTAGCTAGGTAATCCCCTTGCCTGGTAATTAGTTTCAAAGCATGAGACCTTTCTTTACTTCTTGATGGGTGTGATAGAGCTTCCTTAACATCATCTTCTGATTTATGAATATTCATAAAATGCCGAGGAGGATTCCAAACACGTTTTTTACAATATAAACAAAAGTGCATTTTATGACCACTTTTTCTTTTTGGAATACCTAAAATTATTTTTAAAATTTTATTCTATTGTAATTACCCTAACACAAATAATTTAAGAGTGAAATGAATTTGAAGTTAATAAATATCTTTATTTTTTTACAATTAAATTATCAATTAAACTATTAACCATTAAATTATTAATCAATTATTAAACTTATAACAATTAAACTATTAAACAGTTATTAAAAAAACAATAAATTATTTACCAACAGCATCACCCTTACTTTTGCAGACAACTGCTTCAGTTAAATTTTCAATAGAGTTTACAATCTGCTCATAGTTATTTAATTTTGGTGTCATAGAACTGCTGACATCAGAATAGCTACAAGAAGCTTGGCAATCTTGCAGCATGGTGTTTATCTTTGGAATTTCTTTATGGATAGTTGATACACTGATATCACCCCTTTCTATTGAAACATTTGCTTCCTCATTTTCATCACTACTCCCATCACTACTTGAACTTAGGTTGCTTGGTTGATAATCGCCATCACTACTGTCATTCTAAAATAAGTTGATTAATGTAAACATAAAATCTTTGAAAAAAAATAAATTTATTATAACCTTTAACTTATATATTTATATATACACAATAAAGTTATTGTTATAAATTAAGAGGATGTAGAAATACATCATACATCAACCTCATCTACATCTTGCTCAACATCAACAAAACTCTAAATAAAGATAAAAAAAAACAACTTTTCATTGAATGAAAATGTAACAAAAATGTAAAATGTAAAATAACATGAAGTATTTACATTGATTGAATGTATTTCTAAGCCACTGTCTTCTTCAGCGCTGGTCTCAGCATTTTCGGTCTGAAATAGATATTGTAATGGAATTATAATTTATAAAAAACTGTTTGATAATAAAACTGGCATGTAATGGATTCATCAGTAACTTGTAAAATTAGGAGATACAAAAATCAAAAAACATACTTCATTTAATGGAGAAGCTGGAGTTTCTATTCTAGCCTAGATAATATATAAAAGATTTAACAGATTTTAGGATTTAAAAAATTTATTCAAATCTATATGCAAAAAAAAAAGATTTTAATATATTTATAACTTTAACAAATAATATTATTTAAAATTTTACTACTTTTGAAAAGTTTGAACACACCCTTAATTTTAATTGTAGGTAAAAACTTTATTTGGTGTTGAAGTAAGAAACTTCTAAAGTAACAACAAAAAGTAATATTTGTACAACATAAAAAGTTTTATTAATTAAATTCTGAAAACAAATTTATAACAAACTTACATTATTATCAACATGCCACCAATTTCTTGGTGTGGCAAAGATTTCTCAATAAGAAACTAAAATTATTATGTTAATATATTTTATCAGAGTCAAACAAATAAACAAAAAAAATTTATCATAATATTTAATTTTGAAATATTTACATCAAATTCACCATCAGAAAACATATTTTCAATATCCCTAAAATTATAAATATAGGCTAAACTTTAAAATGTTATATGTGTTTGTAAATTGTAAAATATCAAGGTTTATACCATAAGTTTATACCATCCTTTTTTAAAGGCATGTAAGAAAAATGAAACAAACATGCATATATATATATATATATATATATATATATATATATATATATATATATATATATTTATATATATATATATATATATATATATATATATATATATATCATTAAATTTCTAAACAAAATTGAATAAATTAAAAACTTTTGCTGAATTTTTATTTGAAAAAACCTCATATACGGCTTGTACAGGGCCTTTAAACTCTTCTGCACACTTAGTTAAATTCTAAAAATATAATTAACAACTATAAATCTATTATACAGACATTTTTATTAAATACAGGTCAAAAATTTTATTTCCCAGTCTGTATTAATAATACATAAAGTCAATTATATATAAATAAGTGTAAATAACTCATTGGTTTATTTAAATATTATTTTGTCTAAATGCTTAAGGTATATTAAAAAAAAAAATCATATTCCGTGTTTTTTAGATTTTTATTTAAATTATGCAAACTAATGTAATTGAACTAATTTAAATACTAAGTTAGGTAAACAAACTGGCGTGTTCTGGTCTTCTTCAATACTATTTTTAACATTCTCATCCTGAAATAAAAACATTTTTGTTTATATTTTTATAAACAATTTTATATGAGAAAAAAATTCTAAAGAAAATTTAACAAATTAAAACTGCAACTAAATTTTTTTTTAAACCTTATCTATGGCAAGTAGAGGGCCTTTAAACTCAGCAGGATATTTAAATAAATTCTAAAATTATAATTAACAACTATATATCTATTATGTAGGCATTCTGATTGTATACAGGTCTTAACTCTCATTACCCAGTCTGTGACAATAAAGTTGATTGTATATAAATAACTGTCAACAATCCATGGATTTGTGTAAATACTTAGGTGGTTAGGAATGTTCATAGAACTCCCCTATAATAATAATTAAAAAAAAAGAGTTTCTTATTAATTTTATTTTATTAAATGTTTAAAATAATGTCAATTATTATCTATACAAAGTTGCATCCTTTCAAGCCATTTGTCAAACATTTTTTTATACTCTTCTTTGGGTATACTTTGAAGTAGCTTTGTTGTGCAAGTTTTTTACTTTTGACATCAGTATCATTGTCAAGATTTTTTTTTATCAAGTCAAATAGCCAATAATCGGATGGAGCTAAGTCAGGTGAGTATGTTTGGTGGTGAATTATTGTAATTCCAGCTTGGTTTAGACAATTTGTGATGGTTTGAGTCAAATGAGGTCGAGTGTTATCATGGAGGAATTTGAAATTTTGAGAGCCTGTTTCAGGTCTTTTATTATTTATTTCGCATATAAGAGGTTTCAAACAACTTTTTATATAATATTCGCTAGCAACAGTGTCTTCCTTTTCAACATAACCCAAATGAACAACACTTGTTGTTTTGAAGATGCAGAACATGTTTTTCAGCTGAAATCTGTCGCATCTTACAATAGTTCTTGGACTTTCACCTTCACCGACCCAACTAGCCTTAGCCAACTTGTGTCCAACTTGTCTCAAATAAAACCACAACTTATACCCTGTAATAATATCACAAAGTCTCCATGGGCCGTTTCTGAAAAGGGCTAAATTCGCCTTACATGCTTCAAATCCATTCTTGCGATTTTGATCGATTAACTCGTGGGGTATCCAACACGATGTTAATTTTCTTTTTTTAAGTGCGCTGTTAATGATTTTGTTGATTGTAAAACAATTGATTGATGTCAGGGCTTCAATTATATCATGTGTTGCATGCGGATTTTCTTCAATAATGGCTATGGCTCACATACGTTTTATACTCTCAGCTGTATACATGGTTTAAGGGCACCTTGAGCAAGGATCATCTCTGAGAATCTCTCTACCATCTTTAAATAAAGTAGCCCACTTGGCAACTGTACTATATTTTGGAGCTTGGTCACCATGAACTAAAACCAATTCATCAGTTATGGCTTGTGCTGAAACCCTAAGCAGAGCATGGGTTTTAATATATCCTCGATATTCAAATTTTTCCATCTTTAATTTTTTATTTTAAACATATATAAAATTTAAATAACTTTTTTAATAAACATTCAAATTTTTCAACAAGTACCTAAAATGTAATAACTAAACACAGTTTAAAATGATATATAAATATTAAATTATTTCCTGTCTCATTGTATCTTTATAGATGAAGTTCTATGAACTTCTTTAACAACTTAAGTAAAATTTTGCCTAAATGCTTAAGGTATATTAAAAAAAAAAAAGTAATTATATTAATTTAAATACAAAATTAGGTAAACAAACTGGCATATTCTGGTCTTCTTCATTACTATTTTCAACATTATCATCCTGAAATAAAAACATATTTGAGTACATTTTTATAAACAATTTTATCTGAGAAATTTAACTGTTAATTAACTAAAATGCTGAAAATTTTAGTTGACTTAAAAGTCAATTATCTAATTATGGTGCATTGCATGGCATATAAAGAGAAATACTATATTTTATAAACTAAAATTGGCCAAGACTTAAACTGATTAACTTTTACATTCTTTAAAAATTCTATAAAGTTTAAATCCTTTATAAAAATATTTTAAACCTTCTAATAAAAAAATTATTTCCAAAACTTAAGTTAAAATGCATGTATTTAACATTTATTTAACAAATTATTAAAAAATAAAAAAATAATGATTATCATCATCAAAATAAATCATACCAGCAATTTTAAACTGTTAGCACATTTATTAGATCTATAAAATATAACAATTCATAACACATATCATAACTTTATGTCGAAGTATTTATGATTAACAATTATTTATATATAATATTTCTTTTTTTTTCATATAGAGAAATGGAAGGAACTATATATAAAATTATATTTAAATTACTCAAATAAAGGCTCCTTTAACATTTCAAACACTTCTTCGATGCTGGACTCTTTCAATGACATATTCTAAAATTCGAAAGCCACATGACTACAAAATAATTAAACATTAAGTTACTTATATATAGCTATAATGAATAATAAAGTTATATAGTCATCGTTAAACCATCATTAGAAATTTAATTTGAACTATGCTAATTTATCTTAAATTCCATATTTAAATTTTTTAAATTGTTGTGATTAAGTACTTGAAATAAATTAGATACCGTTACCATTGTTAATTCTTTTAATCTACCAATAATCTAAAAAGTTATAATTTATGTAAATCAAAACAAGAAAAATCATTATTTATAAGTGTATATGTATAAAATCATAATTACATATATAGAACCCTTGGAATAAGTAAAACTAATGTTGGCAAAAAATTGCCATCCTTAAAAAATATATATATATTTATATATAAATATATATATATATATATATATAAATATATATATATATATATAAATATGTACATATATATATATATATTATATATATATATATATATATATATATATATTTATAAATATATATATATATATATATATATATATATATATATATATATATATATATATATATATATATATATATAATACATATATATATATATATATATATATATATATATATATACATATATATATATATATATATATATATATATATATATATATATATATATCGAATAAGAAAATTGATTCGATATTCTATTAGAAAAAGACAAAAAAAAAAAATGTAACAAATACATACCATTGAAAAAAACAAAGTTAGTTGTTTTTTATCCTAAAATTTCAAAATCTTGAAGTTTCAAAAATATAAAGATACCTGAACACAAGTTAATCGCTCTTCTGGATCATTGCACCATCCTCTAACAATAGTTTCAACAAGATGTCTTGTGTCAGATTCCAAATATATTTTAGAAATAATATTTGTATCTGGTCTTTCTCCTTTTTCAAGAGCTTGAGTTAAAAAAATATCTTTATAAATAGAAAAGTGATTTTGCCATGGTGAGTCTAATCCTGACATAATTTCAAAAATAGATAATGACATGGCATAAACATCTGATTCTTTTGTAACAGTATTTACTGTATAGTTACAAATTTCAGGAGAAAGATAAGCTATTGTTAAACCAGCAAATCCAGCTTTTACCTTAGTCTTTGTTGCCATTGTTTCTTTCATTATAGCAAGGTCACAAAAATCAGTAAGTTTTATAACTATCCTACTTAAAGTGCCATGAACTAAAATATTTGCAGGCTTAAAATCATGATGCACAATGTTTAAGTCGTGCAAATATTTTAATCCATTAGCTGCTTGTAAGCAGTAGTCTAACCGTTCCATATAATTAAAATAGCTTTCTTCATTAAACAAATTTAATAGTTCTGGCAATGAATGGCATACTGTATTCTCTACTAGTACACAGCAGTAGTCAAAAAAAATTGCTAGAGGTCTAATACTAAAGCCAATATACGCAACAATATTTGGATGGTTAAGCTTTTTAAAACGATTAGACATAAGAAACATTTTTGATTTAGGGAATTGATGCTTATAAAGTTTACAAGCAACAACCTTCTTTTTATGAACAAATTTATAAACTTTTGCAAAAGAACCTTCGCCAATAAAAGCATCTTGAGGCATGTTTAGAGGTAGTTCTACGATAAATTCGTTGTTTTCTTGCTCAATCTGATTTAAGCCTTTGGATTTTAGAAAACTGAAGTTTGCCATTTTTAAAATTAATCAATAATAAATTGTAAGCGCATAAAAAACTAAACAAAGTAGTAAAAAAAGCGCAAAACTACCGGTAGCGAAAGAGTAAGATATGTAAGTCATTAAAGTATTTATTTTTATTTATAATTTATGTTTTTCATCGCTAAAATTAAATATATCATGCCTAATAATATTGATAACGAATAAATCTTACAGTTCCTTTAAGGGTTCAATAAAGATGGAATTTGCGAGAATTATGTGTAAGTGTAAAAAATACTAACACCAACTTATCGGCTCAATTTAGTTCGGACCACTGTGTGGATATAGAAACAATAATGATGCAAAATAAGTTAAAAAATTATCGAACCACTTGAATGAGCCGATAAAAAAAAAAGAGCCGATAAGGAGTCGCGTAAAGAAGTACGCGGTTCGGTAAGTTGGTAATAGTTCCTCCATACATACATACATACATACATACATACATACATACATACATACATACATACATACATACATACATACATACATACATACATACATACATACATACATACATACATACATACATACATACATACATACATACATACATACATACATACATACATACATTATTGATTACAGATGAAACTCATATATATTTTTTGAGAAGATAAATAAAAATTTACGCTCAGATAATTAGATAATGTGTTTTCTAAAGTGTAAACAATTACGCCCAATCTGAAATGTTAATTTTCTTTGAAAAGTACAACTTTAAAGTTTTTTAATATATTTTTATCTAAATTGTGTTTTTTTCTGAAGCTACTAAGATAGGCCTATAACAATTTCAGCAATAGAAAGAGTTAAAAATGCTGATTTATATGGAAATATATAAAAATAAACCAACCTAAAAAAAGTTCGTTTCTACGAACCGTAGCCATTATTAAATTTTAAAGTTTTTTAAATTACTACTGTGCTTGCGTATAATAACTTGTCGCTTCTGAACGACCGTGCAGTGCAATGTTTCTCTCGTCTAATAATGTTACGTCAAATAATTGCTTCGAATGTTTATGATTTTCTAGCGGGGACAGCTTGTTTAACATTCTTTTAAAAATTGACGAGTTATCATTAGAATCAATCTTTAGAATATCCCTCCCCACCAAGGAGTTGCAGAAATATTTAAACTCCAACGAATTCGTCGCATACTTGCAAACTTTTGATTTTCTTCCGCAGTAAATTTTGAACCATTTCGACTGATGGGTTTTTATTGAAATATTTTTATATGAAATTTATTGTTCTCTATGGCGCACCTTATCAAGGTAAGGTGCGCCATAGCGACTAATAAATTTACGAAGGACAAAAATGCAAGCTTCCGCCGTACAATCGGGAACCAAATCTAAATAAAGTAATAGTGTACTACAAAATTTAGCGACAAATATACATGTTTTAAAAATTACACAATTTTCATATATATTCTTTAACATAATTGGACCACAAGATCTACTCCTACGTATTATAGGCATAATCATTGTCAAGTTTAGATAGAGGTAAAGGCGGAGCATTAGGATAAGGAAAAGGTTTGCTATCGTATTTTCTGCATTTGTAACAGTCTCTAATTATGTTTTTAATTCGATTACGAGCTTTGGATAACCAAAACTTCGACCTTAATTCATTTAAAGTTTCCTTAACACCGCTATGTTTACTAAATGACTGGAAATGTATAACTATTAAATTTGTAATAAGAGAATTTTTTGGTAAATATATCGGGAATTTAGCATTTAAGGTAACGTTGCATTACTGAGTCGACCGTGACAACAAATTATTCCGTCGACTGAAAAAAAACTTAAATCTTTTATTAATTGCCTATAAGAATCTTTGAACATTTAATATTTCTTTGAATAAACTTAGTCCATAATGTCTCTGCGTATTCTAATTCAGAGGCTGTAGGTGTGGATAAATTATAAGTACATGTTTTCTTAATAATATTAACAAAGCGTAAAATAAAGGCTCTGACTTTAAGGAGACAATCATACGTTTGAAAAAATTTTAATATCAATGAATTTTAAATTAAAGCTAGAATGATCTGAATTTAATAATGTAACTGGTTTAGAAACACAATCTCCTTGACTATTTAAATTAAAGGAAGGCCATCAGGTATTTACTTTATATTAGAACTTGTATTATTGTAAATTTCCTTAAAATGTTAAAACTATTTCGAAATATTTTTGATTTGATTTTCATAACTCTAATTTACTATATAAGAAACTCGGGCCGTTAAACCAAATATCATTATTTTTAAAGGTATTAAGCTTATAACCACAAGATAAAATATCTGCGGGATTTCTTTCACTTTCAATTAAATTCTAAAACTTAATATAATATAAAGAACGAATTTTCTTAATCTTAGCCTAGGAATTGTATTTTTTACAAAAGGTGAAACTCTTGATTTGGAAGAAATTAGACAGGATTTCGTGAACCCTTCATTGCGACTTCATAAATAAATGCAGCACCTGTACGCTTTTATACTTGCATCGCTAAAGCCATATAATTCAAATTTAGTAAATTGAGTGTTATCTACGGATTTACTGTACCATCTAGGTATACTAATATAGGGAACCGAACTTAAGTCATTATTTCTTTCCATTCATTCAAAATATAATTTTTTTATAGGTGAACACCATCCTAACTTTAACTTGCAAATTGACTGGAATAAAATTGTACATCCTACAATAACAGGATTCATTAACCCTAAGGGATCATAAAAGCAAGCAATAAATTCAAGAATGCTACGTTTCGTAGGCTTGTCTGTTAAATATAATATATCCATAAATGAAAGGGTAAAAGTATCTTTAATTTTATTCCACTTGATACCAAGGACTTTGGCATTGTTGTTTGAAATAGAATTGCTTTTTAATATTAGGCTGCACAACTCCTTAGAATTGAATTCAAATTTTCGAAGGTTGAAGTTTCCTTCTTTTAAACATAATTTTGCTTTATTATAAAACTGAAGTCCTTCCGACACTAAGTAAAAACTTACATTAAAATTATCAACATGAAGTGATTGAAGTAATTTCTTGCTAAAATTAAAATTATTAGAAGCATAACGTTCAGCGTGTTTAATTAATGTAGCTGATAATAAAAAGGGAGAAGAGGTTACACCATTTAAACATTCATTTAACGTAGGACCGAATGCAAATGAACTTGCATCAAAAACAATGCGCATTTTAGAAGTTAATTTATCTTCTCGAATTTCCGGACGGTGAGGTAAATAATGAACGTCACCGATATTATTTTCAAAATTTGAAACTTTTTCAATTATACTCTTGGATAACTGATCCTTAATAATACTAATGTAAGATGAAAATAAATCGCCATCATTTGCAAATTTTTTCTCTAAAGCTTAAAATCTAGATTTACATAAATTATAGTTATCACATATTACTGGGTAATCTGTCTTAAATGGTAACTCAACTTCATACATGGTACCGTTAAATTAATTATTTTTTCTAAAGTTGTCGTAAACTATTACATCACTCTCAGTATTTTAGAATCATCCCATAGCAAATTAAATTCTTTTTTAATATTTTTATCATTATTTAACTCAGAGGCTACTTTTAAAACATGAGATTATAAAACAGTCGATTCATCTAATTGATTACTATTTAATATCATAGGTCCGATTATTAAACATCCAACCTTAGACTTAATTGCAACAGGTCCATTAACACCCTTGATAATTGAATTTTCCATAAATTTTCAATAAAAATTAGCGCCTATTAAAATATTAACTGAAAAATTTGCTTTAAATTTAATACTATCGGCTAGTTTTAAACAACTTAGGTGTTTATAATTATCACAAGCTAAATTAATATGTTGTCCGCTTAAAGGAGAGCATATATCTTTAACAAAACATTTAACATCAATAAAATATCCGTAAATAGTTTTTACAGAAATCTTAACTTTATCTAAGATCTCAGAAATACTACCGTGTCCTAAAGCATTAATGTTAATTTACTTACTTTCAATACGTTTTAAATTAAATTAAACACATTTCAGGAGTGATGTAGCTTAATTGCGAAATATTGTCAAATAAAAGTCTTCATGTAGCATATCTCGAATGTTGCTCATTTTTAACCGTAGCTAACGTTGTTTGTAATAAATGGTTTCTGTTGATTGAAAATAGATTTAGAAAAAAAAGAAAAGAAGTACTGAAGTCAATTCACTGTCAATTTGTTTTACTCGTGTTTTATTATTACAATCTGAATTATAACTTTTATCACTATCACAAATTGAAATATGAAGAAAACGGTTACATTTAACACACTTTAATTTAGAGGTACCTCTATTATGCTATTACCTTAACTTAGAGTGTACCTACACTTGTTACTTATATGTCTACTACGAAAACAACGGAAACAAGATTTCTTATTGATTAAAACCTTTTTCCTTGCAGCAATGTTTGTTACAACTTTGCACTGATGCGATTTATGATCATTGTTGCAAAATACACACAAAGGTAAGTAAGAATTATCTTGCTTGTAATTATTTATTTTCTTGTAATATTTATTAGAATTTTCACTGGAATGGAACGTACTAGCAGTAATTGGTGAAGTATTCGAGTCAGAAGAATTAACTTATTCACGTGCATTCATATTTTAATACATAAAATGTATCTTTAATATCCCATGTTCCATCTTCGTTAAGCTTACGATTTATTATTAAATGAAGTTCTTCAAGAAGCTTTTCTAATAAAATTGGAAAAAGTAAAGAGCCATATATTGAGGAATCAATGCCAATATTTCCTTGACTACGAATTTGAATTTTAACGTCATCTTAAAGGTTTCGTAACAAATTGATATTTTTAATATTGTTAACGCGTTCAAGTTTTAAAAGTTTTTTCATATAAAAAAGAAATTGTTAATTGTTTATTCAAAAATCACTGTTTTAGAATGTCTAATGCTATAATATAATTGTCATTATAAGCGACAGTTTATTAATTGCAGAATAATGTTGTCCATGCACCAAATTTCTTAGATGAGTCATTTTTTAAATGTTACTTAAATCTTTAATCCTATTAATTGAACAACCAAAATTTTCCTAAAACTGTTGCCAATTTTCCCAATTGCTATCAAATGCCTCAATTTTTAATGTAGTAAGTATAATTGTTTTATTAACTTTATGTGTTATTATAGAACTAGTATCATCATTAGACTTACAGAAAAATTTACTTAAATAATTGTTAATCTTTGCAGTTTCTAGCTTAAAACTTAGTGTAAAATCAACGGCTTAATCATTGTTAATTTGCTGCTCGTCTGCGTCGTCTATTAAAACTGATAATTCATTATCTAAAGTTTTAATTCTTTCGAATCTATCGTTTGCAGTGTCCCTTAAATTAATAAGTTTTGATAAATTTTCATTTTGATTGTCATCTTGCATCAAATCGTTTGCTTGATCAAATAATTTCTTTATTGAATTCATTCTTTATTTAACAGTCATTGTTCTTACTCTTCTTTTAGATGTAAGGACAGACATGTCGCAAATCTAATTTTATGAGATTTCTTATTATAAAGTATCTTTTAAAAAGGTAATTAGTTTTTGAATGTTTTTATAGCTTGTAATAAAATAATTACTTGTAAAGTAAGTAATCGATGAGTGCAACTTTAAAAAAAGTATATTTCAAAATAGTAGCTAATTTTTAAGCGACTGATAATCCTGATCTTTTGCAACGAACGAAATCTTTACGAAGAATTCCTTTAGTAATACTAAATCAAAAAATACATAAAATGTAATAATGAAATCTTAAGTAAATAATAAATAAATAATCATTAATCGCAATAAATTTAATAAATATAAAAAAAACACTTAGCAGTTTAATCTTGCCAATATCTTCTTAATCATGTTTTCCATAACAAGCATGATCTGTCCGTAAGACTAAATACTACGTAGGGCAAGTATTATCTTTAGAATAAAGGTGCAATTGGATTATTATACATATATTTCAGGATGGTCAATACAAATTACAATAATCCAAATAAACAAGAACAGAGTGCAAAAAAAAGAGCGTAACTGCAAAAAGAGAAGAAAAGAAAATTCAGTGCATGGCGCATTAGTTTAAATACTATAAACTCGCTGGCATGCGCAAGAAGCTAATCTGGCTGTAGGGTTATCGAACTAACGCAACACATAAATATTTTTTGGAAGTTTCTCTTCTCCTTTAAAACGAACACTTTCGGGGTAAGTCTTTTTGTTGTTTGTGCAGTATTCAAAATTTCCGAGCATATTGTCCTCTACAAAACAAAAGTATTTCTCGTCATCGATAACCAGAAGCGAATTTGTTTTATAGAGTTGGTTAACTTGTTTCTTACTTCTTTTCTTTGCCTTTAGTTGTTGTTCTATAGTGTATTTTAATGTATTTTCACGTTTTCTATATTTAATATATATATTTTTTTTTGACTGACGACCAATTGTCGATTGATCTAGATCGAATTTAAAACCTATTTTTCTCTGACTGACCCCTTTTCGATTGTTGACAAATCTCGTTAATTCGGCTTTCTTTTCTCTACACAAGGATGTTGGACGACCATGGTGTTTTCTATGAGCAAAGGATTGAACAGTTTCAAGTCTTTTTAAGTTATTATATATTGTACTAAGAGCAAATCTTTCCTTTTCAAAATGATATACAGTTTCTTTTTTTATTTTAGGCTTGTTTACAAAAAAATCATTTTGAGGTGCTTTCGAAAAGATTCTCGTTCAGCTGCATTTAATCTCATAACTTCCGCATCACCCGTTAAATTACAGAGTGAATTGACGTGTTTATGTGTAGTATACATCTAATATAAATCTATTCAAGATACTCAAGACTGGTTTCCTTTCTTCTGCGAGCTCCCTATGACTACCAATAAGTAATTCCATTCCAACTTTTTGTCTCTCTTGTAAAAAAAATTATTTTTGAAACAACTTGATAAATCAACGCTCATTGAAATACTTCACAAAGTGCATAAATTTACATGATGTTATAAACTATTTTATTTGGAACAATAAAGGAATATATCTTTAGGAACTTTAAATGTTTACATTATGTTATTGTCATACTTGATATTGTCTTAGTATATTTATTATATTATAAGTTGAAGTTATATACGACGGCTTCTTAAATACCTTCATTTTTTTTTTTTATTTACATATCTATACCTTTAATTTGTTATTTTAGAATGGTTTCTTAAAATAATACATAAGAAAGCAAAAAAAAATAGCGTTTTGCGTTCCAAATAAAAATCACACGCAATCGCATTTGACGCAATTTAAAACGTTTACTTACGGAAACGTAAACGCAATTTACGCATATAACCGCGTTTACGCACGCATTTAATACGCAGCTTACGCATATTAAATGCGTTTATAAGCGTAACTCAAACGCAACTTACGCGTATAAATGCGTTTGCGAACTTGACACAAACGCAACTTAACTAATCTATTATTATAAAAAATGTATCTTTTCAAGAAAACGTGAATTATTGAGAAGTTACTTTTTATATTTTAATTCAAAGAAATAATTTTTTATTTAAACCGTAGTGTCATTTTTAAGATTATTGTTATTATTGAATTTATTGCATTATATATTCATTTTATTTATGTGCTTTTCAAGTTCAAAAAATATATTATCTTTATATTATAAGTTTACATTTTACTATCTGAGTCCTCGTCGTCCGAAAAATCATTTAAACTTTAAAGAAGTTTTAAGTTTACTTTTACCAATGAGCGACTGATAATCAGATCAACATTCATGTTGCCTCGTCTCTTTTCACATACAAAACTAGAAGTACTAAAATATTTCTTTATAAAAGTTGCTGATAATGGAATATTTAGTAAGATAACAAATAGCTTTCGTAACATTGGTATTTTAGAATTTTCGAACCGAAAATCATAAGAAGGATACACATATATAGTATGTTCTTTCTCTTCGATTTGTTTAAAAAAGTAAAGTTTTTCTTTTTCGATTTCAAGTAAATAAAGTTGTAAACTAGGCTGCCGAGAATCAGGGCAATAGTTGTCATCTAGCATAAATCCGCTGAGCGAATCAGTTTGCTGATCATTTGAACTCAATCGTTCTTTCGCTTGTGTAAGCTCATATCCTGTTTGCAATTCTGAAGCACTTCGATAAATATTACGCTGCTTAAAGATTTTTATGAGCTGCGCAAGAAAACCGCGGTAGTTTCGATGTTGCCAATTCAATTTCAAGATCTTTAATTAGCTCAGCACTATGAAGATCGAATTTATTATCTCCGTTAAAGTCATAAGTGATGTTTACTTCCTCAGCTGTTTTGACTAACTGAATAATATTTGTAAAAGTCTTCCTTGATTCAGTTACTATCACTTCTAGAAGTTCATCAAAGATTCGAATTTCAATATTTAAGACTTCATCTTTGCATATTTTTAGCTGCTCATTATCTGCTTCTTCAACATTAATGGGCAACCTAATGGTTCAGCAATTAATAAACTTCATATGCACTATCACCACCTTTTGTCTCTTCCACTCTTTCTTCTTTAGACTTTTCAAATAATTGCTTAAACAGTCTAACAAGTGAGCTCCTTTCATCACATGTAATAGCTTTTAAATAAATATAACTTAAGTAATCAACAAATTCATTGTGTTTACAGTAATTAAAGCTATAAAATTTTTAATAAAATTTCCATTTATTGTTGATTTTTTGAAGATAAAGGTATTTATAATCTTTTCAACTCGAAATTTAATATTTTCTCCATTGTGACGTCAACTGTTCAATACCAACAATGATGATTTTTTTTTTTAAATCACTGTTCGTTAATGTTGCACCAACCGCAATAAAGTTCAATATTTCAGGAGATGTTCATATATCACTAAATAAAGTGACAACCAGGGAAATGTCTAATTTTTGTTAATTATGTTTGATAATTTTGCCATCGTTTCTGGTATCAAGTTTTCTCTAAAACCTTGACAAGGAAGTAGAACTTTTACTATTTTCCTCAAAAAAGAATTATTAAATGCATTAATTAAACAGTTGAATGTTATAAAGAACTTGATAGCGCTCTAAGA
>NC_088925.1:47670000-47787500 GCF_038396675.1 Hydra vulgaris
ATTTAATTGAATATTGTAAATAAAATAATTGCTTACGATGTTTGAATCGTAATGCATTACAAAACATTTTATTATACTTAACTCAAGTAGCCATTTTTTAAATCAATTAAAAATTTTTAAATCGTTTTATAATAGTGAACCATTATTTGAGAAATCCAAAATTGTGCCAATGACATTAAAATCCAAGATTTTAATGTCATTGGCATATAGCTTACAATCCTTCTTCGTTGTATCAGATACATTGTTAATATAAACAATGAATAGTAATTACTACTCATTGTTGAATGCTGTTCTTAGTGGAGTTCCACAAGGATCATTACTCGGACCTTAACTTAAAGGTCCGAGTAATGATCCTTGTGGAACTCCACTAAGAACAGCATTCAACAATGATAAAATATCATCCAAGAGCACTCTTTGTCTCTAATCAGGCAAGAAAGCGACAATCCACAGAAATAGTTTTCCTTTTCTTACTTATAAATTGGCCTTTTGTGCTGTGCCGAGTCAAAATCCCTGACAAAATCTAAGCATACTACATCAATTGGCAAAAATTTGCAGAAATAAAATGCGAAATAATGTCCAAAGTTACTAATTAATTAGTTGTGCATGAATTATTTTTTACAAAGCTGTATTGGTTTCTGAAGCTATTTATTAAATTTGTCAGTATTCTGTACCTCCATAATATTAAAAAGTTTACACGTACAAGTATTTTTTTTTTTTTTTTGTTTGTAGTTATTTAGGTGCTCTTTTATAGTTTTACTACAAAGCGCGGTAGGAGAGCATTTAACTTGAAGTTTAAACCTTTTTCCGTACCAATATCGCTTGTTAGGCTTGTCAAACCATGGACTTCTGGGTTCTGTGCCATAACTTTAACCACTATGACCACAATGTATGACAGAACCTGGATTACACAAAATTGAAAAATTAATTTCTTTTATAAGTTTAAAAAAAATATTTAACAACTAATATTAAATGAAGTTATAAAATTTTAAAATAAGGTTGCCTGTTAAGTTAATTCGACTTTATATTTTGTATTGTATGATCATCAGAATCATAATTTTAGTATAATTTTTCTTTATTTTATATTTATTTATTAAGAAATATCTGGTCTATCTAAAGCTTCACATGTATATATGATCCATGATAATTATGATTTGTGCTAGCTGAGTAGCGATAATGGCCTGTAGTTACAGGCGAATAATATATCACCATTTTCGTACAATGGTCTTACATTAGCGGATCTCCATTGAAATGGCAAGTAACAAATTTTAATTAAAGCTTTGAAAATTAATGTTATTGGTGATGCTAATGCGTTAGAATAATTTTTAAAAAATGTTGGTTGAACAAGGACTGGACTGCAAGATTTATAAGATTTAATAAATTTAATTTTGTTAGCGATTCAACAATTCTGTCATCAATACCTACGGTGTTATTTGTATTATCTGGTTTTTGCGAATTCACATATTTATATAATAGCTTTCGATTTTTTTTAATTTTTTAACTAATTCTTGTTCAAATAATTTCCTAACTAATAACACTTCTTTCTTTACTCCTTTAAATATTACTTTGTACTGCCCAATTTTAACTATATCTTTTCATCTAGACAAAAAAATGACGTAACAAAGAATTTTCTTTCTATTAAAAAAAGTATTTAAATAGCTATTAATCCAAGGAGCTATATTTTTGCATTTCAAAAATACATATATTTTTGGGGCAAAGAAACTACAAGTTTCCGTTAAACACATCAGTAATATATCTTCATTAATTGTACTGGTTGGTCTTTAAAACAATAATTCAATTCATACTATTTAAATAACTTATCAGCAAAGTTACCTCTTTTACAACCCATTTTATAAATCGGTTGCTCCAGGCTCATATTTTCAAAAATGATAAATTTAAAACTAAGTAACAAATGATCATTGACTACGTTGCCTAAGATAAACTTTGATTCAAGCTCAGTAGTATTATCAAAATGCAATGTTAAAATAAGATCTAACAAAACTCTTATTTTTGTTTGAATGTTGAATCAAAAATTGCTCAAAATTAGTTTCTTAAAATACGAATTCAATGCTACTACTACTTGATAAAATTAGCCATTAGACCATTTGAAGTCTCCCATTATTCCTTAATGCCGAGTTTTTCGACATGAGCCTTAGCATTTTTAAATACATTACCCTGATCTTTAACATCTTCCATATGATATGGGCAATATATACATCCAACTAAATATTTAGATCTGCGTAAAGTGGTTATTGTCTCAACTTGTTCAATCTTATGGTAAGTAAAACAAATATCTTTAAGTAAATACGAATCTATTTTATTGTCTATATATAACGGTACGCCACCTTCCTTCTTTAATTGCGTCTATCTTTTCAGTACAAATTAGAACCAATTACATTGATACTTGAAAGTTCATTTAACGACGTCTCGGTTACCATAAATATGTTGGCTTTACTTATAGAGCTTTAATTAGTTATTTGAGCTGAGGAAGATTAAATGAACCTTTTGACAATTTGGTTAACTTTGTTTTTGACTGTTTTTTTTATATGTAAAGTGACACAAGTGGATAATGTTTCACCATTACTGTGCAAGAGGGCAGAGCAATTCAGACAGGGGGTGGGCTGGGGGTATGGGTCAGTTTGTTTTTAAATTTATTTAGGTGCCCTTAAAGTCTTTACCATTTAATTGGAAGTTGACGCCTTCTGCATAAAAATTTTTATAAACGTTAGTTTTAATCATTTTAATCTAAAATAAACACAGTTGGCGTCGCTTACATTTTTTTCTATTAATTGCTCTAAACCATGAAAATATTGATAGGGGTAGTATCATCAGCAGAAGCATATTGTTCAATTTACCCACTTGAAGACCAATTTACTCAACCCAAACCTAATTTGAAACAAAAAGAATGTATTTAACATTCTTTGTTTTCATTGTGAATTAAAAATGGTATTTAAGCTAACATTAAGTCTTTTACTAGAGCATTTAACGTTTAGTAGGACCCCATCCTATTATTATTTAAAAGATGCCCCTTCCATTTTTTGGACTGTTTAATAATCTCATCTATCTGTTAAACTTAAAGGAGAGTTAGTTAAAAATTTATTTTTATCTTTATAAATAAAAAATAATAATTTTAAATATATGTTTTTTTAAATAAATGTTTGATTTTAATTTTTATTCTATTCTAATGTACTTGAGTGAGGTTTTTAACATTCTTTCACTTTAAAAAGATGAAATAAAATTTCCGGCAAAAACTCCGTTAAGCTTTACGGAGATATGTAAAAATGACCCCTAAATGTTGAAGAAAAAAATCAAACAAAAAAATTAAATTTAAAAAAAACCCTGCAATAAATGAAGGTGATTATCTTAAAAGTAGAGATACGATGGTAAGTTTAGGTTGACCAATTTTGGAATATGTAACCAATCCCGCAAAACTCCCCCAAAACCTTTTGGAAAACTTTTCCACCCACCCTTAGCCTGATAATAATTCCCCCCCTCCCTACCCTATTTATTAATTTTAACAGAAAATTTACATCTCAAATCTAAAACAAACATTCAGTGAAAATCGGTCCTGAATATTAAAAATAATTATTTCAGTCACCGATAAAGTCAAAAACTTTCAGCGTAAACAAGCTTTTAAAATCGTCGACCTCGTAAATCTCGATTTGTCAAAACTAAAATGTGAAAAGAAAAAAGCAGATGTTACGTTAAATAAGTAGCCCGTTAAAAAAGCAGACAAAATGTTGTATCTGCGCATGTGTTAACTTACGGATACTTATTTAACGCCTATTGGCGATATAACTATCCCGTAAAAAAAGTAGACAAAATGAGCAATCAAGACAATATTTTATATGCCAAACGTAATTCTAAATTTTAAGTTAAGTTAAGATTTAAGTTAAAGTTTTATAAAACCCATATTAAAAAGTATGACTTTAAAAATAATCTTATAAGCACTTAATATTTGCAAACATGTTTAACGTAACAATACGATTAGGAGCGCCGCACTGCTCTTGATTAACGATCTTACTTTGTATTATGTCTTATGTTTATAGATAGTGCTATAAATGTTATAATATGTTTAAACTTTGATATCTGGTGCCCACCCCACACGGTGCCTCCTGGATAACTAATATTATCTCTTAATGTAATAGTATTTCTAAAAGAGTTATTTTAATTTAAAATTTTTTTAAAAAAGAAGTCTTATCTATAAATTTTCATCTGATGAAAATTTTCATATAAGTGTAAAAAGTGTAAAATATATTACACTTAATAAACATAGGAATCCATTTCTGATCAGGAAAACGAGTTAATGGTTTGAAATTTAACAAGTTCTAGGTTTTGATCTAAATATGATCTTAAACCTTCCATAACGTTACAATTATAAACCAGCATTATCCAAACTAAACCGTCCAAACACGCTTACGTCGGATAATGTGTAAGCGATTAAAACATGTAGAAGATTACAATTACTTGGAAACAAAATGAGAAATGTAAAAAAAACAAACAAACACATAACATATTGAATTGTTAAAAATTTATTTTCCAAAATAAATTTACATTCAACTTTGTATTGTTTTAAACTTGTGTCCATTTAAATATACCTCTCCTAGATAGTCGGTTGTTTGCCTCCTCAAATAAAACACCAGGGATCGAGGTTTACCTATCATGTATACTTTTAACATAAGTGATGGAATCTTTTTCTTTAATTACTCCTATACTCCTAGCCATAAGAGATTAAGTTGTCGCACCTAAAACTCAAAAAAAAAAAAAAAAGAAGAAGAAAGTTTTTATTCTTATTATAAGTAGAATTATTTACTCGATAATTATAATAAAATGACAGATGAAACAAACAAAAAAGACAAAAATGTTTGAATTTAAAAAAGTACTTGAAACCTGAAATGTAATCAGGCAATCTAAAGTGAAATATAAGAAAAATAATATTAGAAAATCATTTTTTACTTTTTTATACTTATAATTTATATTTATTAGTTATAACTTTTACTTAATAGTTAGAGTGATGATACAACTAGAATTTAAACTAAAGTAAAAATTTAAAAAAAAATTATCATAATAAATCTTATTTAAAAAACTCTAGATTAAACTCTCATATAAAACTGAGTAAACATTAAAAACATAGAAAATAGATCTATACAGTTGACTGGAAAATTTCAAATATGTACCAACATGCCTTCAACATCAATGCAGTGCCAGAACAGGAACGAAATTTTAAATACCAATAAAAAAACTGAAAAATTTATTACTCGTGCAAAAAAACCACAATTTATTCAAGATAAAACATTCTACTTTTTTAATAAAGTCTAAGCTGATTTAAAATTATAAAAAAGAAAGAGACAAATAAATACATCTTTACCACACCAACTCCGAGCACGCTGTGAAAAAAAAGGTCACAGTTCTTGTCTTTGAAATCGATGCCGTAAAAAGACAGATACGCACGTACCTAGACCCAGTGGAGGTATCATTTCCACCTCTTTTAGTGTTACTGTTACTGTACACTTTATAAACTGTTTCTGCTATTGTTACTGTTACTTTTTGTTATAAATTCTGTTTTTTTTTTTACAGTTATAAGAGATTTTCATTCGGTTTTAAAATTTCGTTTCTGTTCCGGAGGTGCATTAATATTGAAGGCATGTTGGTACATATTTAAAATTTTTCAGGCAACTGTATAAATCTATTTTCTATGTGCCTGACACATTTCATCGAAAAATATTCATGACCACATACCTTATTGTTCTGCGCAGTGGAGGTATGTATTTCCACTTCCGTTACATAGTGTTTGGAGGAGGGGTGGTTTTTGACTGGAGAATTCAGTATTTTTGATTTTTTTTTTATTATAATGATTTTTTATTCATTATAATGATCATTATAATGAATTTTATTAGTACTATTATACAAACTTTTTTTTTAATAGCCTTTTACTACTAAGAATATTTTTTTTTTCTTTTTTGATAATTGTTAAATGATTTACACAAAAACTAATTAGTTTAATTAAGGTGGTCATATATCAATTTTTTTTCTGATGGCTAACTCTTTTCACCCACCAAAATTAGTTTAAAGGCAAAGTTCTGCAAAATAAAATTTAAAATGCTAAAATTGAAATTGTATAACACTATTTTATGATGATTCTGCATAAAAATCATTAATAACAAAAACAGCGTTTTCTCAGCTTTTTCCATACTCATAATTTACCATATAGCCACCTTATGCTATATATGATATATAAAAATTATACATATATTTAAAATTTTTTTTATAGATTATTGGTGATTTTTTAAATTATTTAATTATGATTAATAGCCAACCCAATTAAATAGTAGTATTATGATTGTTGAATTTAATTTAGTGCATCATGGGACCTTACAAGAAAACAAATCTATTTTATGGTAAAGCTAAAACTTATTTAGCTTGTAATTTTCCAATACCAGCTCATTTAAATATTAGCTGTAGAAATGGACATGTACTGCATATATTTGCAACAAACAACGATTCATATAAAGTAACTGAAGAACTAATAGGTAAGTATTTTAACATCAAAATTTGTATAAGTCAGATTCAGCAACTAGTTAGAACATCAAAAGTCTTTGTAAACCATTTTTCACGAAATTCGAAACCATTTGTTGACATATGCAACATGCTGTTTGCATACCAAATAACAACATCTGCTGTGGCACAAACTTCGCAATCAATTGCAACCTCAATTGACTTTGCTACATGTTCTTCATTTTCTTCTCAACAAATCAGTGTTTCATCTGAATCAAATATCTGTATCTCCTTTATCTTGTCCTTTAAAAACCTTTTCTATTGAAACACTATTCAGTTTTAGAGCTGACCAGTTGAGTCCCAGAAAAAAGGTTATGAGAAAGAGATTAACCATTTTGGCAAACAAAATGGCAATTACAAAGAGAAATCATAAAGAGGATATTAAAGGTTTAAGAGATAAGACAAAGGCTAAAGCATACAGATTTAAATATCTAAATCAAGTTATTACTTGTAAGGAAAAGATAATTTCTCAACTTAAAAAAAAAATTAAAAGAAAAGTTTTTAAATTTACTATTGAAAAAACTTCAAAATCAAATTTTTTGTTTGAAACAACAGTTGACATCCACGCAAAGAAAGTTTTCTTATCAAAAGGCAATGTTAAGCCAACAACTTGCTGTAAAAAATTCTGCAATTCTTGTACTGCAACATGACATTCTGAATTTACAGGAAGAGTTGGAGGAAATTCAGCAAGTAACAAAAAACACCAAAAATGAAAAATCCTACTGAACAGATATTAGGAGACTTATATATGGCTATCGATTTAGTCAAATTCTACATCGTACAACTGTAGAACAAATGATGCGTGAGCTAGGTGTGCTTTCAGACATACAGGCTGCTGAGATAGCATTTACAATCAAAGGTATGATACTTGGTTTTGATGCAACAACCCAGGAGGTTGTTCATGTAAATGCTGTGCACTTGACAACGGAATCAGTATGTATGGTTGTAGTTATTGATCAACTTCCTGGAGGTACAGCTTATAACTATCAGACATTGTTGTACAGATGAACAAACTTCGCTGCAAGAATGCAAAAATACTCTAACTAATCTAAACCATTCTTTTACTTTAATATAATTAGTTTTCGGAATAAAATTTTGAGTTAAAATGAAATACTATAATTAGTGCATGCTTTTATTTCACATTCTTCTTGCAATTGCCAAAATGAGCTTTTTTACGATATTCATAGGTGATCCAAAAGGTTTTGTAACCTTTTTGGACCAACACAAGTTGCCCAGAGGATTGCTACTACGCTATAGAGGCAACAGACTACATATGCTTTTTCACACATGTGGTATTTTGATCCATCGTTATGCTATATTGAAGATATTTCTGTGTTCTGGCTTGGCGTTATGCGGAAGTCTGCGAAACAGTTTATTTCAAGACTTTACATCTGAAACAGGTATCTTTTTTCTTTTTATACCTGTTCAGTTCATTTGATAAAGTGCTACACAATATTACAGGCTATAGAATTAGTTACAAATATAGTTACAAATACAAATTACAAATAGTAATGATACTTGCAAAATTAACGGGGAGTAAAGACTATTATAAACAAAGATTATTCTTTGTTACTAATTAACTTTTTCACCTTAGGTATCCGTGAGTTGGGTGTTTTAGCTTTAATTGGAAAGCTACTTTCTGGTCCTTGGATGACAAATTTTTATTTTACACCAGGTACAGGACTTGACTACATATCTGGCATTCAGGTAGTAAAAGATGTTCGGAAAACTATTATTGAGAGCAGCAAGAATCCTATCTCTTCTTAAACGAAAAACTGATTTCTTTGGCAATTACAATGAAGATGTAGTTTTGATTCAATAATTAGCTTTTGCCCAGTAACTGATGAAATGAGTAAAGCATTAGCTGACTGCCTTAATGCAGTTATTAGCGTCATTGACAGGAAGTACAAGCGGCAATTTAAAATGAGTTCTAATGATCACCTTAAAGACCAGACTAAGTCAGCTAGGCTTCACAACATTGATTCAGAAGAACTTATGGGTATGTTTAGCGATGCAAAGCACAAAGCTCCAAATGAACGTAGAAATGTAGAAAAAATATCAAAAAAAAGCATGCCTGATTAGATAAAAAAAACGTTTCCTGACCTAGAAAATAATGAGGCCTCAGATATTCTTATTGGAGCTTCGATTGGAAGAAGTACTTGCTACATGTGGTTCGATAATGCTTCTAACACCCAGGATGTATATTAAGGCAGAACTGTTGGCATTAAGAAGAAGAAAAGTGATATATAGTATGTATATATAGTGTCTTATTGGAAACCAAAAGAGAATAAAGATGATGATGGTGTTGAGTATGAAGTGAGCAAATATCAACTTTCTGCATTCACCTTGTGTTGCTTATTATACTAAAATATTAAATCAATATTTTAGTATAATAAGCAACACAAGGTGTTAGTATAATATGCAAGGTTTAGTATAATATGCAAAACAACAGGTGTTTATGTGTGAATATTTGAATTTTTATTATTCAAAAACGTTTTATTTAGTATTCAAATTTCTACTTGTTTTTACGATAAAAGAAATTAATGGCTTATTTAAGAAACTGGCGAAAATGCCACTCTAATGTTCTAGCTCTGGCAGAATCATTTTGTATATACATCTTTTATTGAAATTCATTAGTAACGATAAAAATGAGGCAAAATCGCTAATCTATATATGTATATATATATATATATATATATATATATATATATATATATATATATATATATTATATATATATATATATATATATATATATAATCTATATATATATATATATATATATATATATATATATATATATATATATATATATATATATATATATATATATATATATATATATATATATATATATATATATAGTGCCGGTTTTAGCACTACCAGCGCCCTGGGCGAGATTTCCACGGCGCCCCTAGCTCAATTTAACCCCATTCAAAAAAAAGGCAAAAGCACCATATAGTTAAAACAAATAAAACACCATATAGTTCAACTAAAAACCTACACAAAAACATCCATCTAAACAATGGCGGGGGGGGGGGGGATCATGTCCACCATGGCTCTCCTTCATTTTCCCTTCCGTAGTCCATATATCTATCTAACTTTATATAAATTCCAGCAAACCGCGAAAAATAAAAATAATTTTTTTACATACTTCTTTAACAAAAAGTTTAGACTATAATAATTATTTTCTTTTTTGCTTAGTAATGTTTTTAACAGAATTGCAGTTTTAAAGAAAGCCTAGTTTTTGAAGGAAACAAAACTGTGACATCCATAGCTAGAAAGAGTTAATTCTTTAGTACGCAAACAAAACCATATCCAATGATATCTAAATCCATCAAAGCAATCGTGTGGTTTTCATCATGTTGTGTAACCTTGCAATGATAGATAAGATAAAATATATCAGATATATAAAATTTAAAAAAAAAAGTAAGGCTAACAATTAACTAATGTATAATAAATTAACATGTAACTGTTATTACTGAATAATATAATATTGAGAAATAAATGTAATATTGAGGTCTTTAAAATGAACATCTACAAAAGCAAGCTGCCATCATAGTTAAAACCTTGCAATAAAAGATAAATGAAATTATATTAGATATTTAGCACAATAACTGAAAAACCCATCACAAATTAGAGAAGATGAGAATGATTTCCTAACTTAAAATAAAATTCAAAATCACTTAACTCCTGATACACAACACATTTCCCTTTACCAAATAGAAAAATTGATAGAAGTAGACCCTTCAATACTTTTTAACCTGAAATATAATAGATTTGATTATAAGTTATAATGAAAAGAAAGTTATATTGTGTTAGCGTAACTATCTGGTAATGGCATATGCCATTTGCCTAGAGTGTACTGATTTATTGTAACTAAACACTAACATCTCTCAATCCATGCAAGCAAAAGTCTGTCTTTCTGGGTAGAAACAATGTATAGCCATCATTATGATTAACGTTAATTGTCATGAGCCAGGCAATTTGCTTATGTCAAATAGTAAATGAGCTTTGGTTTGGTAATTTAAATTAAATAATTATAAATCTTTTCATTATCTTAAAAAAAGGTGAGGGTAGAGAATATGATATACACTAGGCACTGTAAAATTTGTTATAAAAAATAAAGATTAACCTACTATCTGTAAATAATATCTGTTAATGCAAGTTCATAAGACATACTATTATTTAAAGTAACATATACCTCATAACACATTTCTATTATGTTATCACCATATCACCACTTATTCTGCATTAATTTTACTAAATCAACGTACGGGTTTTTTATAAGTTTTTTTGTCAACGTCGATTTAAAATTGAATCAACGTTAAATAAGCAACGTTTAAACCGTAACGTTGTTTTAACGTTGAAACATAGTTGAACAACGTTGAAACAACGCTTCCACCAAATTTCAACGTTGAAACAACGTAGAGATACCGGCTGGGTATTGTTACAATTTTGTTATCCAAATTGTTATAAAAAATCTTGATAACTTTATTATTATACCGTGCTATTGTACTGTTATACTATTTTATATTTATAATATATATTAATAAATCAAAAATGAAGTGGTGATTTTTTTGTAATAGCAAGTTAACAAGTTCGTCAAATAAAAAACAATTAAAAAAAAAAAATCCATAAAATTTTTTCAATAGAGTTACTCCGAGGTCGGTTGGGGCCTATGGCAAAATTCTATTTCTGAGACCATTTACTTACGAATATTAATTTTTCTTTCAAAAATATTCTTTGAAACAACCACTCTCTTAAAGATTAAAAATAAGGCCCTTATATTGTACTTGGAGTCCCTAAACCCTTGTGCTCTGTGACAATATTGTCATATTGCCCACCCCCACCCCCTCTTCTATCTCCCTTTGTATAGCGGCTTTGAATTTTATTAATTTTTTTATTATTAAGAAAAGTTTTCGCTAAAAACCATATGATTAAAAAAACCATTCTTATATAAATTCTTTTCCAAAATAAAACAGGTTTTTGAATTGTTGTACATACTAAGTATTTATGCATAATTTATATATATATATATAAATATATATATATATATATATATATATATATATATATATATATGTATTTTCTCTTTTTTTAGTTTACATTATTTACATGTCGTGATTTACATGTAATATAAACATATAAACTTGGAATCTGGAAGAAGATCATAACGATCTTGTCGCCAGAACCATATAAAAATTACGATATAAATATAATATAAAATAATACAAGTAGTTTATGACAAAATAACAATCCAAAACATTTGAAATAATCAAGGGTTAAAATAATATCTCAAATATATTTCAGTATATAATCCGTTGAAAAAATAATATTCATTAATTTGTTTTTAAAAACAGAAAAAGAGATGAACCAAAATTAGGCTAAACAATTTTATTCCAGAGATAAGGTGCTCGATAATCTATACTGAATTGATTAAACTTTGTTTGACAAAAGGGTTCTTTTAAATAGTTTTTATTTCGTAAACTATATTTATTCTTTACTTTAAAGGTACATAGATCTTTGGTGCGGCCGTGGTGCAGTGGTTAGAGCGCTTGCTTTATAAGCAAGAGATCCAGGTTCAAAACGAGCCTTGGACATACTTTTGCGTCACGGTAAGGAAGAAGGCGTGAACTTTCTCGTTAAATGCACATCCGCGGTGCTCTGTGACAAGACCGTTAGGTCTTCTTGGGGCACCTAAATAACAGTTTAAAAAAAAAAAAAAAAATCTTTAAAAACATGTAATGAAGGGTTGTTCATACAACTAAACGTAAAACATAAAGTATTATACAAGTTAAGTTCAAAAACGTTTAATACATTCATATCTTTGAATAAAGGTTTTGTATTTGAAAAACGATTTAAAATATATATCGTTCGCATTGCATGTTTCTGATGGCGGTAAAGACATTGCAATTTATTTTTACCTGTACTTCCCCATGCAATATTAGCATAGTTTATATAGCTATGAAAAAATGAGTAGTATAGTTGTTTTAAATTATTTTTATTTAAATAATTTCTGGCGTTATAGAGGATTCCAATACTTTTTGCAACTTTTGTTGATATATAATCAATATGAGTTTTCATTGTTATATTTTTGTCAATATAAATACCTAGGAATTTTAAAACGGAATCTTTTTTTTTTCTACTTTATCAATATAAAGTTTTGGTAAATCATTAGGCATAAAACGTTTTTTTGTTGAGGAGTGGAAAAGGATCCACTTTGTTTTGTCAATATTTAAGGTTAGTTTGTTGCATTTAAACCAAGTAGAAATTTTTATAAATAAGATATCATAGTTCACTGTATCAAAAGCCTTTGATAAATCGACAAAAACACCAAGTGTATATTGTGATTCAGCGAAAGAATTTGAGACTTCACGTGTTAACTGAATAATGGCTTGTTCAGTTGAACTATTTTTTTTAAAGCCGAATTGATTTTTATATAGTAAACAGTGGCGGAACTACTGGACGCAGGACCCTGCGTTGCGGGGGGCCTTCCAGCTATATGGGGCCCTCATATAAAAAAAATTATACTCTCAATAATATTTATACTATAAAACTCTTTTCCGCAGGTATAGTGGGCCCTAAAATATAAAACTTGGATAAAAAAAATGACATCCATCGTATTAAAATATATTGTTCAAAAATTTATTTTTGTATTGGAGTGCGTAGTTTACATTTAAACGAAAAGTTTTAACCTTTTTAAAAATGCATACGCAATTGAGAAATAAAGTACGATTATCAGCTGCGAACTGCCAGATGTTATTGTATAGTTAATTTTTATACCGTTATGTTGTGTTTGTGTATGAATTAGACAATTAGACTGAATTCGGTAAAAGTAATAATTTGTTGCGTATAAACTTTTTTTAAACTGTAAGAAGTTCTTCAATTTATAAGTTCTTAGTTGCATATTCAATATTTTTAAAATATGAACAATATTATTTGTTTTGTCGTTGCATATCAAGGATAATGCTTCTATAATCCTTGTTGCATATACAAATTAACTTTTAAATGTATGTTCTCATTTTCAATTTTATTTTAAATCTTCCGTTGTATTAAGTTAACTTTTCATTTCTTATTTTATCTGAATTACTAGTCTCCAATTTATTTAATCGTGTTACGAATAATAAAGTATTGTTGCACGAGAGTTTATTACTTCACTGATATATTTAATAAAAGGTAATTAATAAATTTGTAATAATTAAAAATTTTACAACATGTACTGAATTTATAAATTTGTAATAATTTAGATTTTGACTCATAATAATGGAAAAGAAATTAAGTAGTACAAGCGGTGCAGCAAAAAGAAGAAAGTTAAAAGAAACAAAAGCTACTTTAGCTAAATTGCCGAAGCTAACAACGTTTTTGAAACCAATCGAAAAGCGAGAGGAAACGGAAGTGGAAAGTCAAAACTCTGCAGAAGTGGTATGTATAAATCAGTCAGTAGAACATGATAATATCGAAGAAAACATTGCTACTGGTAATAAAAATGTGAACGAAGAAGATGTGAATAGGTCTCCGAGAAACCACCGAAATGAAGACCAGGAAGATTCAAACCCTGATACGAATGACGCCATTGAACAAATTAATTTAGAAAAATCAAGTGAATTATTTTCTACTGACATTGCAAATTTTTATGGTAAAATACTAACAAAAGATATTAAGAAAATAATTGTATTATCGGAATCGTGTCGGCCAAAAGGTCCTTTTTTACGCGACCCCTTGCAAGAAAACCGTAGGTTTTCCAAGAAATATTTTAAAACTACCACAAAATATGGATCTATAGAAAGAATGTGGCTTTGCTATTCCCCAAAACTTGATGCCGTTTATTGCGAGCCTTGTTGGCTTTTCTCAGAAGAACGAAAAGCAAAGGATAACTGGCGTGAGCATGGTGCAAGAGATTGGCGTGGTCTTTCTAAAAAAATTAAAATTCACGAAAATAGTCAACAACATATATTTGCTTGTTGCATTTATGAAAAATTGCGACATAATGAAACAATTGATAAAAATATAGAAGAACAAATACGATGCCAATCAAATTTTTGGGTGCAAGTCTTAGAGCGGATAGTAAATATAACATTAGCACTTTGTAAAAATTCTTTGGCTTTTCGTGGTGTTTCGTGAATCATTTGACAATGAATATAATGGTAATTTTTTAACCCAAGTTCAACCTTTAGCTAAATATGATAATGTTATGAAGCAAGTTTTGAGTATGCCAAATGGATCTATAAAATATTTAAGCCATCAAATTCAAAATGAAGTCATACATTGCCTTGCAACACATTAGAAGCCACTCTTACTGCTGATATTAATAGTTCACCTTTTTATTTAATTATAATGGATACAACACAAGATATTACTAAAAGAGATCAGCTCAGTCAAATATTTAGATACGTAAAAATTATTAAATATGAAAAAGATGAAGCCACATCAATTGAAATTAAAGAAGTTTTTTTGGGATTCACGGAAATATATAACCACACTGCTGCTGGACTACATGAAGAAATTTTAAATCTGTTAGAAAAACATCACATAAAATTAAGTAACTGCAGGGGTCAAGGTTATGATGGTGCGAACGTCATTAGTGGGATATACAATGGGGTTCAGGCCCTTTTTAAGAAAAATCAACCCAATGCTATGTATATGCATTGCGCAGCTCATAATTTAAATCTTGTTATTAACGATGCGGTTAAATGTTGTGTTGAAGTTGCTTCATTTTTTGTAATGCTAGAAGATGTGTATTCATTTTTCGGAAATAGCATAAACAGGTGGGATCTACTATCCAAATATACAGGAGAATCACAAATAACATTAAAAAGGTTAAATCCAACGCGATGGGCAGGACAATATACTTCTCTTTTTGCCGTTAAAATTCGCTTTCTTGATATAATGAAAGCTCTTTCCGAGATATCAATAACAAGTACAAAACGTGAAGAACGTGAAGAAGCAGTACGAATACAAAAAAATATTAGCAGTTTCGAATTTGTTTTTTTATGCGTGCTTTTGTCTAAAATCCTTAATGAGGTACATATACCATCAAAATTGCTGCAAACTAAAAATTTAGATCTTACGACAGCTTCAGGTTCTCTAGAAAATGCCAGCAAAAATTTAAAACAATATAGAAAGATGTTTGATTCAGCGAAACTTGAAGCGGTAAAAATAGCGACTACGTGGCAGATTCCTGCAATATTTTTTCAAAAAAGAAGAAAAATTGTGAAAAGGCATTTTGACGAATTATCTACAGATCACCGTTTTGATTGTAGTGAGGAAATTTTTCGCATCAATATTTTTATAAAAATTTTGGACGTCGTTATCAACCAACTCGACAATAGATTTAAAGGAATGCAAGAAGTGGTACAATTATTTTCCTGCATCCATCCAAATAAATTAATGGTAATGAAAGAACGTGAGATCATAAGCTGTGCAGAAGCCATTCAGAGAAAATATAGTGAAGATATAACAACCGAATTTCCGCTGCAAATGGTTATGGTAAAGTCAATGCTACACGATGAAATATCAAAAATATCATCTATACGTGAATTGGCTGACCTTTAAATAGTAAAATTGTCAACTATAGCTGCAAGCGTTCCACAAGTGATAACAGCATTGTTATTGTTTCTTACATTACCTGGTACTGTTGCATCAGCTGAACGTTCTTTTTCAAAACTTAAAATAATAAAAAATTATTTACGAAATACCATTGGTAAAGAACGTTTAAGCGACCTTGCAATAGTTTCTATTGAGGCAAAAGCGGCTGGAAAAATGGAAATGAAAAACATCATTACCGATTTTGCCAAAATGAAATCAAGGAGGAAAGTTTTCACTATTTAAGTTCAGTTAAGTTTTAGTTTCGTTTTGAAGTTATTTTTATCTTTATTTAATTTTTTGTTTTTAAATATGATATATGAAATAAATATCTATTTAATATGTGAAGCTTTACCCAGTGGGCACAGTACGTTTTTAAAACGTTCTTTGGGCGTTTTTATTAGGTTTAAACCTTATGAAAACGTCTAAAAAACATTTTAAAAACGTTTTAAAAACGTACCGTGCCCACTGGGTATTTTTTTAAAAGGCATTCTTTTGCGGGGGGGCCCAAATTTTGAAGTTCCGCCACTGATAGTAAACTATTTGAAATTAGGTAGCTGTATGTCTTTTCAAAGATGATTTTTTCTAAAATTTTTGTGACCAACAACAACTTAGTAGAATGCTGTTGCTTTTTAACCTAACGCATTTATTGTTTAAAATTTCAATTGTAACGATTTCTTTATCGCCATCAGAAACGCACAAATCATTCCTAACGTTACGCGCAATGTTTTGTTTTACGTAAATCATAATTCCGCCGCCGCGTTTATTCAATTGTCTTTCTTATAAAATTGTTTCAAAACTAGGAAGATGGAAGTTAGAGTTTTAATTAAGCTCATTTTGTGAACGCCAAGTTTCCGTTAAACAAATAATATCAAAATAGTTTTTAGTTTCTTCTATAAAATGCCTAAGATTTTAAAATTTTTGTTCAGACTTCTTATATTTATGCGGACAATTCTGATTTTTTTTTTCATCGCCATATTTAGAAAGAATTTCTTTTAACTCACTATCATAATGATAAAAATAATCTATTTTTAAGTCATTAAAATAATTAATATCTGAGTCTGTGTTTTCATCAGATCCAATGTATTTGCTTCCGAAGTTGAGAGTTAGTGATTCATAGTCCTCCATTTTATATTATTTGTTGTTATCATTTTTTGTATACTAAATAAGATTTAAAAGAATTTCTTATACTTCTGAGGCGCGCGTTACAAGTTTAGTATATATAACTTCAGCAAACTTGCCCTCAGCTCGAAATTCTTTTTCTTTTGTAAATAGAAGTCGTAATTTTTTCGATTGTGTCATTGCTATAGTCTTCGTTTATATATATTTTTTCGTTCCATAGTTTTCTTTTTTTATATTCATTTAATACGATTTTTCTATCTTTATAGTTAAGAAACTTTACAACGATAGTTCTTATGTCTTATGTGCTCTTTTAATTGCAATGTTGTTTTTAATTCCGAGTTTCTCCTTTAAGAACTCTTTGACCTTTGATTCGCTATCTTTCCAAGTTTCTTCTCCTCTTTCGTCAAAGCCATCAAAACGAAGATTGTTCCGCCTACTCCTATCTTTTAATTCTGCTAATTTATCATTAATAATTTCGGTACATTTTAGATTCACTTTGTCGTTGTTATAATTATTGAGTTTTACTTTTAAGTCATTTGATTCCTTAACAACTTGTTCATAATATTCATTCTGGAACTTTATTGCTAGGGTAACTTCAGCGATTTCTCTCTTCAGTAAAGCATTTTCGTTTTTTAATTTTTCAATTTCGTTGTAAAACTTCTCTTCTAATTTATCAAATCTATCTCCAAAGGTTTTTAGTCAAGTGCTTTCATGACATTCCAAAAATTCTTTTACAATTGTTAAAGATTTTGCCGTTTTCGAATTATTTCAAAATATAAAAACTTACTTTAGCAGCAATAAAAACGCGTCTTATCTCGTTGAAAGTGTGCGCAAAAATATAGTATATAAATAAATTTATATATTATTGTATGACATTTAAAAGTTATGAATTGAGTTTTATGATTTTATCCATATTTGTATTGAGCAATTATAATATAACTCTATATCTTATTCCGCGCCTCACCCTCTAACTCCATGAATATCACAATCAATGTATGTTGTAATCTAATAAAACATCGTTTTCATTTTTTATACTAGTTTTTCTCATTTTATTAATGATAAAAAATAGTTTTGAAAATGAACCAATTTTTTATAATAGGTTGTGTTACTTCATTACCACTTTATTCCTAAGTAAATCTCTAACTATAGCTAGTGAATTGGAATAAAGTAATAAAAACTTTGCGTTCATAAAACTTTTGTATGATTACTTATATTTTTTTCAAAAATATTAGTGAACTGTCAAATAATGATGAATTTTTAGGCAACTCTTAAAAATTTTTTTATACAAGATTTTTTTAAACTCTGTTATTTTGTTATGTAAAACACATTTAGAGGGTTAACCTAGTAAACAATTGTGAAAATTTTTTATAAGATTGTTCACATGTGTTAGGGCGATTACAAAAACAATATTTAATTTTGTTTTTATAACCACCCTAAAAAATAAACACACACTTTACATCATTACTTTCAGATGGTTTGGACGGTTTTCCATATCATAATTTTCTTAATGAAAATTAAATTATAAAAAGAAGTGATTATGTAGGAAATATTTTAAAAAAATCTGAAATATGTCATCCCATTTTTTCCTCTTAATTTTACTTTTATTAGTAATTTAGCTAGTAATTTTCTCTTTTTTTTTTTCTTTTTTGAAACTTTTCTCACTTTTTGTACGGATTATGAGCGCAAAAGAAAACTATTCTATTGAATAAAATTTATATAAATAAAAATTCTAGGCGCTTTTTTCATTAAGAAAACTTGTTTTTATTGATTTAACATCACAAAAAATCACCACTTCATTGTTGATTAAATAGTATATAAAACACATATAAAACAGTACAACAATAAAATTATCAAAACTACTAGTTTGGATTATAAAATTGTAACAATATTTATATAAAAATAACGACATTTCGTCTTGGTTTTAGAAAATGCTTAAAGTATAAGATTTCTTAGCTTTTGTTGTGTAGACACTCTCCTAAATCAGTTATAATAACAAAAACTCTCCCTAATAAATAGAATAAAATTATTACTAAAAACACTGATTACACATTAATATGTTGTGTTAAAGAGAAAAATTAAAAAACACCTGACTAAATGAATATTGAATAATAAACCTAATTTGTGAGAATGCTTTTGTGAAGCATTAGCAACACTAAAAAAAAAAGCAATAACATTTAAAAATACATTTTTATTCCTCAAACTTATTTTTTGGCTTTTAGTGAATGATTAGAAGTAGTGAGTTTCAGTAATGAAGGCAGCCATGTTGTCTATTAAAACAAAACGTCAAAACAATAACATAACAATGAAAGCACACAACAATAACACAGCAAATATACATAAATTAACTTAAGAATGAGTTAACACAGTGCTAGAGGTCAAAACAGAGCAAATATACATAAAATGACTCACAGGTTAATTAATACTGTGCCAGAGATCCAAACAAAACAAAAATACAACAATAACATAACAATAATAACACGCAACAATAGTACAGTAAGTATACATAAAACGAGCCAGCACCGCGCCAGAGGTCTACACAAAACGCAATTATATATAAAATAACTTACAGGCAGGCGCGTACTGGGTCCATTTTACCGATCGGGAAACTAGATATAATTAGGGCCCATTTACTATATATGATATACTTACTAATAGCAACTGGCTCCGTGTATTCTATAATAATATCCGGGTTATCTACCCATTTTTTACATTAAGAAAAACTATAGAATCAACATGAACTTAAATAATAAACCAAATCTCCATTATAATCTAAGTTCTATAAAAATAAATAAATACACAACAATATTGGCATAATTATTTTTATTTAAGTAATATTGATTGCGTGGTATAAATTATAAAATATGAAAAGTATGTTATTAAAAACAGTTCAATACAGAGGAAATACTATACAAATATTACGAAATAGCTCAATAAAATGTTTAAAAACTAAACTTTCAAGATTCTTTACATTTTGATACTTTTTTCACACATTAAGTCGATGACTTGATTTAGTGTAATGTCTGCCAACAATTCCTTTTCACAGTTCATTAAAACAATGATTCCAAGTTCTCTTGTGTTAAACAACTTTTTAAACGTGTTTTTATAATTTTAAGGTGGTTCATCACATAAATTTTTTTTTCAAAAAAATGAAATAGTTTTGCTTTTAATTGCAAACAAACTATTATTTGCAGCAACTCTTAAAAAAAGTTGTAAAAAATTTGAAGGTCTTGTTTAATTTTTTTTTCCATAATGAACAAAAATAAGTAAATTTCTATGAAAAATCATCGCAAACCTCAAACCTAATGACTCGAGAAAACCAAGTTCATTTTTTATAAAATTTGTCAATTCTTCTCTATGCATATTGTACTAAAGAATGAGCAAAAAAAAAAAAATTGAATCAATGAAGATAATACTCGTTTTTTATTCATTGGTGTGAACATTTTATTAAAAGTTGTTATTTTTTTGATTTTTTTTGCCTTTTAGTGAAACAGTCATAGAATATACAACAAGACAAAATACTGCTTCGCTCATCCTCTAGAAAACATTATTAGCAACATTTCCTGAATTTTTTAAATAAATTTATCAATTTTTGGCTGAGTTATGGTGTTTGAAATGAATAAAAAAGAACAAAAATTCAAAGTGTCATACAAACCGTTTTAAAAATTAATTATCTTTAAAAAGCTCCTGCAGATTAACTTTTTGTAACATTTGCTTGGTCTTCAATGTCACTAAGTCCTTTTTTAATAGCTCTTTTGTTTTTCTGCGTTGTTTCACACCATCAGTGGATTTTTTGTCTGAAATTTTAACTCTTTAACTATCTAAAGCTGGTTGAGATGATGTCTATTGGTACCCTTTTGGCATACAGCATTGTTGTTATATGTGTACTCATTTTGCGCTATGACTTGACACCACCTCCAAACAATAATTATAAGAGTGAATCTTTAATTGAAAGTGAGTTAAGAATTAATGTTAGTTTTGAAAAGTTTTTAGTTTTTGTATAAGTTATAAAACTTTATAACAAATTTCAAAAACTAATTTAAAGTTAAAATTTAAAACAAATTTAAAAAACTAAACAACCAATTAAAACAAATTTAAAAACTAAACAACCAATTAAAATACAATTACCAATAAATGAAAGTTGAGTCAGTTTAAGATGAAAAGTTAAGTCTGTTAAATATCATCAATATCTAATCAATAAAAAGATAATGGAAAATGTGAAACCAATCAGAAAACATTTTATATTTATTGTTGTAACATTTATCTCAATAACTTTGAAGTCTGCTGCACATAAAAAAAAGTTTAGCTTAGGGCTAACAAGAAATTGATCCCCACATTAAACAAGTAATTTAAACTAATCCACAGGTTCACTGATTCACTGATTGGTTGGGTAAACTATTCCACAGATTCACTAATTGGTTGGGGAAGAAATATTTTAGAGTTTAGTATTTTTACCTGTTAAACACAAACTTTGTTTGAATTGATTCCTTCTAATTTTTTGTGTTTTTAGTATTTATAAATAATAACTTTTATAAAGTACAATAATTATTTAAATGACATCTTAAAAAGGTTTATTAGTAAAATTAAGTTAAAATCTATCCTAGAGGAATCTAATGCATTAATTTATTTTGGTTTAAATGTTTTTTTTACATATAACAATTGATAACAAGAGTTGATAATAATACGTCCTTGATTTTTTATAAATAATCATTTTCTAATAGAGTCAAATCCATTAAACAAAATTTTAATTTAATATTAAATATAAACAACATTATAAATAAGTTTAAAATAAAGTGTTAATAAAAAGAATTTATTTTTAAGTATGATCATGGGCATTGTTATCCAGATGTCTGTGCCCGCATTACAATTAAGTCTTCTTCTAATGATGCTCTTTCTCTTCGAGACAAGGTCAAAAAATGCATTGTAAATGTAGTTGGTCCTGTTCTATCTGCCAAATTTGAGCCGCTCTCTCTGCAGCTATTTTTCAAAGCGCATTAAAATGCTTTTCATATATTTAAAAAAAACTCAACTAAAAAAAGTTATTTTGAGAAACTCTTTGTGAAACAAGAAACTATTAACTTTTACAAATTTTTTCATCATTTTTTCAAAATTTTTTCATCATATTTGTCAATAGCATTTTTATCGGCATCTAATTTCGCTTACTTTGTAAAAAAGTCAAATTTGATTTTTTTTACAGTAATTCATTTTAAAAAATATCTGCAGCTCTCATCAATTGAACTTCTGTCAATCATTTCTATATTCTTTAACATTAATCTTTGGTTTTTAGCAGCCCACAGGTATCTTGAAGCCTACCTAAGACCTTATATCTTAATCCATGAATTTTTTTTTGATTTTGAAAACAGTTCATTTGCACATATCAAAACTATCAAAATTTAAATCATGTTACTTTTTGAGAATACCTGTAAGACTTGTTTTAACTTAAGATTAGGCTTCCTCTGATCCACTTTCATACTCTAGCGAGGGAATCAAATAGAAATACATACTTTATTTGGTTGTTTGACCAACTATGTTTTTTTTATTGAAGGGGTTAAAGCAATTTTACATGAATACAGTGACTTATCTTAAGGTGGTAGACGACTATCAAAAGTCGAAAAAATCTTTTTTTCAATTTTAAAGTTTTTAAGTAATATAACTATCGTAGATTACGAATTTCATATTAGTTATATATAAAATAAAGTTAACCCTATTAAAAATCAGTTTTTAATAATGCATTTTAGGCATTTTCATAAATTTGTAGCTAAAAAAGAAGTTATTCCACAAACACCATAAAAGTTAAGACAAAAAAACTTCATTTGTGGTGACTGCTACTCTAAAACTGCTTTTTGTTTATTATTAAATGCTTTTGGTGCAGTCTACATGAATCAACACAAAATAACAACGAGTCTTTAAATGCTTTAGTTTGGAAACGTTGTCCAAAAGATGTTTTTGTTAGAATTGATGTATTAAACTTAGGTTGCTGTTCTGCAATCATTAATTTTAATGATGGACTTAATGGTATCAATAGAGTTTTTGAAAAACTTTATTTAAAACAGGGCATTATTTTTCAAGTTTTTTGGCATCGTCTAATTTGAAAAGAGTTAGAAATATGGAGAAAAAAATGTAATGAAAAGAAAAAAAGCAGGCGAAAGCAGTTACGAAGTATTCGTAAAGGGTTTTTGGACAAAGATGAGGAAGAAGAGAGTTTATGGTGCAAGAGAATTTTAGTCTATATTTACTTTTTATTTATTTACTAAAAACAAATATTTAATTAAGTTGATAAGAGTTAAAATTGAAACTAAATCGCAAATCAAAAGAAAAACTTTTTTTTTCAAACTGAAATACTTCTTTAATAATAGTATTGTTTATTAATATAATCACCTTTTTTAACATATTTTATTTTAATTTTGCGTTAGTTTTACTCCACAACACGTTTATACTAAGATAATATTTGTCAATAGGTTTTTTTTTGTGTTTTTATATTTTTATTTGAAGTGTTTAATGTTTTTTTTTGTTTAAATGTGTTTTTCTCAGTTCTTTAAAATTCACGACTTTGCGGTAATTATCTCTTGATTCTCTTAACCGATATTCATAAAATTTTCAGGAGTTGTTCCTTTAGTTATTATGGATGTCCCCTACCACTTTTATTGCATTATGATAACTCGATAAAAAGATATTAAAGTCCAAATATGGTAAAAATGCCCCTTTTTTGTTTTCGAAGTGTTTTTTTTATTTAAAAAAAACTGTTTAATTGTTTTCTTTTGTTTTGGTACAGGATGTTTTTCATTATATTAAAAGCATGTCTGAATAATTTCAAGTTCATACCATACATAGTTTTTGAGATTTTCATCGCAACAAAATAACCCTATTTAAGGGTTTTCGGGACCAAATTTCTCAAGCCATTTAATAATCAAAAAAAAAAAATTGTCATTAAAATGTAAATTTAAATCAACTTATATAAAAATAATTTCTAAAATGTAATTTTTGAAGGATTTTTTTTTATTAGTGGTCTACCACCTTAAAGCTTTCGATTAGAAATAAAAAATATGAAATAAAAAGTATTTTTTCTAGAAAGGAAATATTTGCAATAACATTAATATTATATGTAAATAAAACTATAAAATATGTATACTTTATAAGACACAGTGCTCGAAGTGAGGCGGGATGGGGTGGGATACCATCCCTTAACCTTTTTAAAGTTTATAAAACCATCGTCTTACCTTTTTTAGTGTTTATCATTGGGCGGAATGCCATACTGGTACCTAATAAATTTATAAAAATCTCATTTATTTATTTTTTTATTAACAAAAATGTAAAAGCAATTAAAGGGCTGCCTGCAAAAAGTTCACAAGTCTAATTTTGGAAAAAATGAGATAACTCTTTCAGTTTGAAAAGGGATTTATAATCTATCATATCCAACTATTATTTTCATGAGAAGAAGATCATAAGTTCCATTAAAATGATACTTTCAGTATCAACAACCTGGGTTTCTAAGCTGAAAAAGTGCAGAAGTCATTGCAGCCAATGAGCAGGGAATTCCCTGTCACGTGATAACGTAAATTTAACAGTGAATACAAGCCATCATGGCATCAAGTAGGAAGTGAAAAATTGATGAAGAAAGTTGGAAGCGAAATGAAAAGAAGAAAAATAAGATAGATGGTAAGTAAAACTGCTGAATAGTTTAATAATTAATAGCTTGTCTATTAATAATACTAACAATATGATTAAAAGTCGAATTTCCTAATTTATTAGGAAAATAAAATGTATAATTTGTTTGTTATTTTCTGAAACTGAAAGTACCGTAGTAAAAGTCTCTTACTCTTTGTTTTCGGAAAATTCGTAGATATTTATTTTATTGCAATAGTTTTTGTACATATATTGTACAAAAACTATTGCAATATGTAAAACAGTAGCTATGTTTAATTATATTTATTTGATATAAAATGAATGAAACAAGCAGGATTATAAATAAATCTCCCAAGAATAGTTCATTAATAATAATTTTTTATAGTAATGTTACTACTCTTACTACTAGTACTAATATTGTAAATCAAATTTCATAACTAATTAATAAATAAAAATGTAAACCTTTTTTTAATATTTCCTCTGTGTTATTACTCAGCAAGGCATTGTATATTTATAAGCACTTATTTTATTGTAATGGTGTTTGCTATTGTGTTGACTTTGATTTGCAAATTAGTATATTAAATTACAATGTATATAATTCAGATTTTTATGCCTAATCAACTGTTTTTATTCTATAGAAAACATCAATGCTGGACATCAAGTATTACCTAATTGCAGATGTGAATGTAGACTGAAACTTACGGATGATGAAATATGTTATTTAAAATGATCATTTCACTCACTGACATCTCCTTCTCTATAAGTGGAATATCTAAGAAGTTGTACTCTCCCAACTGAGACAAAAAAACATCTTTCTAGAAAATTACCAGCAAAGTACTCTAGACAAGTGTTTAAGTATTCAGTAGTTATACCAAATGAAATAATACAATTATGTAAAAAAGCATTTATAGCTATTCTTAATATTTCTGAAAGAAGGCTTAGACGTAAAGTTACATCAAAAGAAGGGAGAAAAAAATTAGTTATAGACGCCAGAGGTCATCATGACAACAGAAAAAGAACACCAGAAGAACAACTAAATGGAGTAAGAGACTTTTAAAAAAAATATCCGCATCGCCAATCACATTATTCAAGAAACGAAAACAAAATTAAAAAAAATTCTTGATTCCAATCTCACCATCAAAAAGCTATACGAGCAATTTTGTAAAACAACATTAAATGAAAGCATTTCAGAACACACATTTCGTCATATTTTTAATTAAGAATTCAATTTTCGTTTTGGGACACAAAGATCTGACATTTGCGAAACATTTAAAAAACTGAAAGTACAGAAAGATGCAGCTGTTAGAAATGGAGACAAAGTTTCAGCTAAAAGTTTTGAAGTCCCGCATGAAATACATTTAAGAAAAGCACAGGTGTTCTATGATGAACTAAAAAGATATCACTTTGAAAAACCAGAGGATAATCTAGTGTTATGCATGGATTTCGAAAAACATTTACCCCTTCTTATAACTAGCGTTAGTGGTGAATATTACAGAAGACAGCTATGGATACATAACTTTAGAATCATTGACGTCATTTCTGAGAAGACAACTCTTTTTTGTTATGCAGAGAATGCTGCAGAAAAAAGTCCAAACAAGATTATTACGTTTTTAGATGATTATATCAAATAAAACAAACAATCAAAAAATGAAAAATTGATTCTGTTTGCTGATAACTGTTATATTCAGAAAAAAAATAGATACCTTTTTTATTATTTAGACAATCTTTGTGCTAGAGAAATTTTTAAAGAAGTGGTTATAAATTAGCCCATTCCAGGACATTCTATGATGCCCATTAATCGATCATTTGCAAAGATTAAAAAAAAGAAGAAAAAAGTTGAAAAGTTGATCAAGCCAGATGAATGGGAAGACATCATTAAATCCTGTAATAAGAAAAATCTATTCAAAGACAGAATAGTAAAAGTTATTTACTGGAAAACTGCAATAGAACCAAGAATAAAATCATCTGTCCCAATAGCCAAGGTACGTACTGTAAGATTTAGCACCAATAACAGTCTAATAGAAGCACGAGACACTATGAGACACTTTTGAAAACATTGCATTAGGGAAAATAGGGTTTTGTAGGAGAGCTTTGATTCAACCAAATATTGCATATAATGGTAAATTTCTACTAATAAAATCTGCTAAAATAAAAGACATAAAATATCTTTTACAGTTTGTAGATTCTCCGATAGCGAGTAGTCCTTTCTATTGTTGCATTTTAGGAAACAGCATTGTAGAAGATTTTACTGAGGTAGAGGACATTTCTGATGAAGTTGAATGACATCATAAACTACTGTTTTTTATATAATAAAAATCTCAAGTTTAAGAACACTGTCTTATAATTATCACTATTATATAACCATCTATGACAGAGATGTGCTTTTAACATTATTTTATTTTAATATGGGTTGACATGTATTTTGCATTGTATGTTTTATTTTAATATATGAAAATACTGTTTTTTAAATAATAATTATCCAACATTTAAGAACACTTATCATTATCATTGTTATATAACTAACTATATCATAGATGCGTATTTAATTTTTTCTTAACATGGGTTGACATAAATTTTGCATTTAATGTTTAATTTTAATTGATACGATATTGAATTTATGGAAATTATGTAATAAAAAATCTGTTTCATGTTTCTAAACAATGAAAAATATTTGTTTTTTATATTTGTTATTTTTTTAACATTTTTTAAAAAATAATCTCCTTAGACTTAAGCACTTTTTGCAGGGAAAGTTCAAAAAGTACCTAATTACATGAAGTTTAGTTTTGCAATTAAAAGCCGAATATTAATATTTTAAAACATTTTATTGGATTAATATGTGTACAATTACATAATACATTAACTGATAGAAGTTTTTAAGCCTAAAATATATAGTCTGATTTCAGGATTAAATAAAAACTTTAAAATGCTTATATTTTAGAATGAAAAGAAGGTTACTTATGAACTTTTTGCAGGCAGCCCTTCAATTGCTCAGCAGAGTTGCGACTTGCGAGCAAATGAAGGAACATTCAGTTGTTATTAGCGTCATACTTAAAAAGTTGCATAAAGTTCAATAATAAAATCTAAAATTATAAAATCTTTTCTTTTGTCTTTTCTTAAGTATTTCAAAAATAAAGTTACTAAAAACAAGCAAAGTTAAAGACTTTAGTTGGAATTTTTTTTTTAATATTTTTTTTTGTCGAATGAAATATAGGACGCCTTAGTTTTACATGACATTAAATGATTCGAGCTAAAAAAATTATTTATGGCTAATTGAAAAGATTTGATTAGAAAAGAATGGCTAGCAAACGAAAAGAAATTAAGCAGAGATAGTTCTAAAAGTAATTTGGATGACGCCACTGAAATAAATAAAGAAATCACCAATTCGTCGATTATTGAACCTTGTATATTCTATACTCAATTGGACTACACATTTTTTTTAGATTACTGGTCTGATATGCAATAAAAGTAAAAATTAAAAACATTTGACTGGTTGACAGTTTCAATAAATGGTATAGACTGTTCTGTTCTGTAAGTCCACAAATTATTTAGGTGCCGAAAAAGGATATTGTGATTTTTACTTTAATTTACAAAAAAACAAAGTTTTTAGTTAAAGTTAAAAGTATTACGCGAAAGATAAATAGTGTAATAATAATTATATAAATTTGTATAACTATGTAAAAAGTATATGTATATTAATAAAAATAAAAAAGTAATAAAAAAATAAAATTACTTTTAATTTCAATGATTACTATTTTCCACTGCTTTTATGTATTCCAACAGAAGTACAGAAATGTAGTTTTATATTCTGTATTTGTTTTTGTTCTATTTGTTATACTATTAAAATTTATACTATTAAAACAATACACTTTTATTTATATCAATGGTTTTCATTGTTCATATGCATGGGAAATAATCTGTTAGTTCAGGGAAAGCAATTTTCTAACATTTTTTACACCATTTTTTCCAGCTGCTTATCAACAGTTTATAGTACAAACTCTTTGCACAAATTGTTAAATCAAACACTTTTTATCAAGTTGCCTTTCTTTCTCTCCGCAAGATAATGTAAGTCACTTTTATGTATTGGGTGAACTAAGTCTTTTGAAGTTGAAACTTCTTTGGCTAATGTTGTTTTGAAACACCCTTTTCTTCTGATTTAAACAGACGTTTAATTCGCAATTTTTAATTTTGCGTTTGCAAGTAAGGTGATGCGCGTGCAAGTGGTTATATTTGATAGCAACTCTATCCTTGATGATATTGCAATGTTTGGATTGTAGGAAGAAAAATAACCCTTAGTTGAGAAAAAAAAGAATAAAGCAAATATTTGGAGGCGCAATTGAAAAATTTAAAAGGAGACAATTCTTTTTTAAAAAAATAAATTAATAAATATTATTATTTTAAAGTTTTTTTTATGTTTTTAATTTATTATTATAACATAAAATAACATTAAAATGTTTATTTATTAATAAAGTGAAAATTCATTTATCAATAATACTAATGTAAGCTTCATTAATACTCAAGCTTTTTTAATTTGCACAAAATATTAATTAACAAATAATTACTTTTAGACAAAATAAAAAAAATCTGCCAAAAACTGTTTTGAAGCTGGATGCAGCATGAACAGTATATCCTTAGTTATCAATATCGTGGTTTTCCTCATTGTAGTTGAACTGCTTGTAATATGCATTTTTGTTTCATTCTATCATAAACAAATTGCAGCAAAAAATATATCTTTTATTGTGTTTTTAGTAATTTTTGTTATTGCTTTGCTTGCTACTGTAATTTACTTATTTGTAAAAGACACAACCAAAGATAGTTTAGCTTTCAAAGTTCCAATGATACCATGGATACCCGTGGTGGCTTTATTTTTTAATGTGCTTTTAATGTCAATGCTCAGTCAAATTATATGGATACGTTTTGGAGTTTGGTTGCTTATAGGCAAGTTATTTTTTAATTTGTTTTTTCGTATACTTTTAAATATATCCTATATGAAGTATAAAAAATAAAGTAAATAATTATGTCAGATATAGAATACACAATACAAATGGTTCATTCCATATGAAATCATCCACAACAATGGTTTTTGAGTTCGATAAAACCTTGTTTTCTACAAAATTCAGTTTTGTGGCAATTAATGTTAAGTATTTTCTTATGTCATGTTTCTTTATTTTTAATATGTTAGTTATTTATAATATCGCAAGCTAAAAAAAAAAAAAACGGAAAAATTATATCGCTAAACAAAAATGTTATATGTTATACAATTTTTAAAGACAATCTTAACTCAATCTTTTGAAACACTTTAGTGTTTATTTTAAAAATTATCTAAAGTGATAGGCGTTTAACAATTTGAAATAAATAATGAAAATGAATTCAAATGCAACAAAAGAATTTACTACATTAGAAATACAAAAAAAAAAAAAAACTGAAAAACTCAACAAAAAATTTTTTATTATGTTTCTAAATTTTATTTTAGAAATAATTTATAATTTTTAACTCATTTTTATTTTTATTAAGAAAAATCCGAGAAGGGAGTGGGTAGAAGTTGCCCCTGGTTATGAATATGTCCTACACTAGTTATTAAATAACACTACATTGAAACTTTATTTTAAAAAATTGTTTTTAAATATATTTTATTTCCATTGTTACAAAATATTAGTTTTTCAAAATTCTAAAAAGATGGTATTTTTTAGTACTTACTTTGATCAAATACTATAAACAATCTACATTTCAATTTTTTTTTTATTAGACCTAAAATAACTTATGATATAAAATTAATATTTTTCCAAGGGTTTTGGAAAACAGCCTGCCTTTTTGAGTCAATAGTTTTGAGCAAAATTGTATAAACAAAGCATTTTTTGAGACTATCAAGTCCTCAGATTAGTATTTTTGAATTCCTCAAGCAGAAATATATTTGGGTTCCTTATTTCAGGAAAATTCTGGTAATCAATTTACTTGTTTTTAATAACCTTTGGTGCATTTGGTGTTGTTGATGCAGCAGCTGTTGTTAGTGTTGTTAAATAATAATGTTATTTCATGTTGGCTTCAATGTAAAAAATTAACATTGAAACACTACAACTTCTGTTATGAAGATACTTTTCAAAATCAATTATCTAAAAGCTTGGTTCACCTCTAAAAGATGGTGAACCAAGCATAACATAATACGAAAGCAAAACCACATAACAGATATAAATATTTATTACCATTAGCTACAATAATATTTATTGAAATAATTATCTGATTCTATATTAATAATAAGCTAACCAAAAAAAATTAGAAAAAACTTTATTATGAGATAATTTTGCAATGGTTTTATGCAAAAGTATTTATTGAAAACGATAAAGTCTGCTTCAAAGACCAAATTTAATAGCAACTCCTCTACTTTTAATGGATGATTCACAGCAGCAAGCTCCAGTAAAGAAACAACTTGTTATTTATTTTTAATGATAGACGCAAATCGGAAGGTATGCCAAAAAAACTGCCTATCAGTACAAAACATCACAAAAATAACACACAATAGTCCATAGCATAAGATATTTGTAAGTGCACATTGTAGTAAATATTAACAGAAATTGTTATGTGTTTGGTAGGCTAGATAAAACAACCTAATTCTACAGCAGTAACACTTCTTGACACTAAATGCTGCTTAGTCATACCACTGCTAAGTTGTAAGTTTGGCTGGCCCGTTTAAAAATCTTGCTCTACACTTTACCAAGTTATGCTATTTTGGAAACATGGAAACAATATAATACAAAAATATGCAAGTTATAAACAAATAAAACCTTGTATGATACACATAAACACTTTCTATAATAGTTATAGACACATTATATATGAAAAATATTAACACATTATATGACAAATATATGTCATATATATGTGTGTTGAATGACATACTTATTTGTTTAATATGCTTGCAATCTACAAAAAATATATTTTAAAAACAGTCTTAAGATTATGAATTAATAAAATTCAACAATATAATATTATTTGTGGCATTTTTCACAATCTTGAAAAAGAATGTTTATCAAATTTGAAAAAAAATATATTAAATGCTTTTGTTAACAACATATAGTTGGTATGAGTAAAACACAGTTTTGTTTGATATACATTAATCAAACCTTGGCTTTTGACTGTCATGACATTGAATGACATCGACTGTCATGACATTGAATATGACATTGATATATTATCTTACAGAAAACTAATGATGTTTTGAAACAAAAAGTAAATAAGAATTTAATGGAGCCAACTGAATTTGAGGAACAAATAACTCTTTACCATAAGAAATACCTGTCACAATCTCTTCATCAATATAGTTATTTTGAAAAAGATAGACTTTCATTTGAGTGCCATTGCATAGCTCAGCTTCAAGATCTAAATTTCAAAATAACATAATTACACGACTCATTTTTAATTTTAAACAATGAGAAAGCGTATCGAAAGGAGTTAAGCTACTCAAAAACTCAACATAAAAGTTTGTTTCTTTCATTATAGTCATCAGTTATAATTTGATCAGCACTTAAGTAGCTAAGTTCAGAAACAAGATAAAAATCAAAGATGAAAGGTAACTGATAAGGATTGCCAGGAAAACTAATCACAAAGTTTACCATCTGAGTAAGAGATTGAGAAATAGAGAAGTTATAAGTTTTAGTGTTGTGTCAGTGGGTCAGAACAAAGCCAATCCATTTAGTATGATGAGCATTAAAAACAACACTATTAGCTGATGGATAAATGGAAAGGGCTTAATCTACTTGATAAGAAATTACATGTTAAAGATTGTAATCTAGAGAAAAAGGAGAAAAATAAAGAACAAAAGAAAGGTGATTGAGTAAAGATGTGTTAAGTAGAAGCATGTAAAGTTAATGGTCAGCCTTATTTCTCGACAAATAGGTAAATCAATGCGTAAATGCCATAACAAAGTGAAGTGAATCAAATGATAATAACCATCAACACTGAGATCTGAAGAAGAAACAGCCAAATTAAAATAAGTTGCATAAAGAGCAAGTCAATCTGGTAAATTTTGAAAGAGGTAAAATTCAACTGATGAAAAGTTATTTCGAAGACTACGAATATTTGTAAAAGATAGATTGAAATAATTGGGCGGTGGTGATGATTTTTTGTTTAACATTTTTAGGTGCTTTAGTCATGTAAGTTAAAAATAACTAAAATCAATCACATATCATGACACCTCACGCAATGCTATACAATTGTCTCAGCCCTGATAATATACCCAAAGTATTAACTAAGGGCTCCCTATATGGCCTTGGCAATGCCTATCAAAAGCACTAACAAGGACAACATTAATGCGCAATATCGCACTGGAAATACTTTAATAATTTGCAGATGTTGATAAAATCAGCTTCTCTGAGAGCTTCTACATAGTTCAGAAAACCTTACTAACTGCTGGCCTCAGAACCATTAAACTGAGTTTCAGAGCTGTACCCTCATTAGAAAATAGCAGGAAGAGTTACAGAGCTAAAATCCATAAGTAGAATTAAGAAGATCCAGCATTCATCATTCTTGGCAGGAAACAATGAGTGATTTCATTAAATAAACTCTGATTTACAATACTTTTGCTTTATGCCTTTTGGTTAACTTTATTTAACCAATAGTCCCAAGACAGAGATATTGTAAATCAGAGTTTTTTTTTAATTCTACTAGCCTTTGGACTAGAGATTTTATATATGCATTAAGTAAAACATTATATCTTAAGGAGTTCTGGAAATAAAAATAAACATATGCAACATAGTTGTAGTATACATACTATTATTAGTGTTAGCCCAATTACAACATAGTTGTAAATGGGCCAACACTAATGTGCTCTCATTTTAAGTTAATGAAAAGCTCTGCATTAACTATCACTGTAAAGAACATTTTCTACAATTTCAGCTGTTTACTTTCTTTTCACAACAGGTAGTATTTTCATTAAGTTGTCACCAAAAAGAATGACATTCCTTCCAAATGGAAAGCTTTTGTTAAAAACATCTTTTTTTAACTTATCGATTGGATATAAGGCATGTTTATGGATCATGGATGTCTCATCAACAAAAAATAAACCAACTTTTTTTAAAAAGTGTCAATGTATAGAGTTAGTAGTTTCATTACACAGGCTGTTGTTCAATATTGGGACAGAAACTTTGATTAAGCCTGGATTAACTAATTATTTGCAAAATTACCCAACAAATCATTTTAAAGTATAAAACAAGAAATTGCTTCACAGTATGAGACAGTTAAAGTTAAGTTCATTTTCAGTATGAGACAATTAAACTTAAGTTCATATTCGTAGACTTACTTTTGCTAACTTTTTACTTTAAATGAAAGCTTTATTTTCAATGTAGATCAACAGTCAGTATAAAATAGTATTACTTGTTGCTATAAAATTCCTTCTCTATTGTCTTTCAGCTTATCTAACCTTTTTATTTCATGTCTGAACCTATTTATTTCATTTTGGAAATGATTATTCAACTATAACTTTCACCTAGTCTACCATCATCACTTTTAAGTTTAATTCCAATTCCAATTTCAATAACACTATTTTCAAACATGAATGAATTAAGGTAAGTGATAAGGACTGCCAGGAAAACTAATCACAAAGTTAAATATCTGAGTAAGATATTGAGAAATACCAAAGTTATTAGCTTGAGTGCTTGGTATTATTTCCAACATGAATGAATAAAGGTAAGTGATAAGGTACTATTAGGTATTTTCAAACATGAATGAATTTTGAATAATAACAAAAACTCCTTTTGGTAACCTATGCATTTTAACCAATTCCATAAAATGTTTTTATATCATAGTATGTATGAAAATGTTTTAACCTTATACTGCCTGATCCCAGAAAAAGTTCATACTTTTTAAATACATTTGGATCTCTGAATATTTATGAACTAAATAACTAATTCTTGGTGTTAAAAAAAAATTATAATGCACCTGAAATATAGTAGTGTTCCCGTTTGGGTTTATTAGGATGTTGACAAATAAATTTTGTCTGATTTTTAGGATTTTTAAGAAATATTGATCGAGCCACATATACATGCCTATTATTAAATAAAAACCGTACTTACAAAAGTAAATATAAAACAAATTTTTTAAAAAAAAGTATTCATGAATATGTTGCATTGAATCTAATTGAAATTATTTTTTTTAATTCCATTTCAAATACAAAAAAAAGGCATTTTAATTTATTGGATTACTAGGTCAATACTTTTTTTTATAAACAATATAGTAACTGTATTTAGCTGTATTTAGTATACTATTAAACAAACAGCAAAACTAAAAATTTTACTTATTTAACTGTAGTTATTGTATATACTGATAAACAAGCAACAAAACCAACAACTATTACATTTGTAAACAATATTTACTGTATGTACTGATAAACAAACAGTAAAAAAAACTATCTAGTGTGATTTTTGAAACATTGACTTTCTCTACTGTAATAAAGCCTAAGATTACATTTTTCACACATTGATCTTGTATTCTTATGACATATGACACATCTTCCTTGAGTACACTTAGTTGGCTCATGGCCCTGGCCATAAAATTGATCATCTGCTGATAAATTTGTATATATTCCACCTTTTGCCCATAATGTTTGATTTAATTTAATTAGGACTATGGTAATTTCCCGTCTGAAATTTAAGTGAGTAATTTTGTCATCATTAGGATGTAGAGTAAGAAAACATCCCTAAGCTGCAGCCAGATATAATTTTAACATATTAGTCATCAATAGCAACCACCATTTTATGGCTTGGATCATAGACCTGTATGATCCCAAACAGCGATTCATCAAATCAACTCCACCCATTCCCTTGTTGTAAAGATTTAATAGGTTGGGTTGATTTCCTTCTGTATTTCCTTTAGTTTTCACTCGCCTTTTTACCTTGTGTACTGTTTCATGTGTAAAATAGTTACTTGCAATAGTCACAATGCTATTGTTGTACCATTTGCAGATAAAACTTCACCATTGCAACGATATTCTTAAGTACCTCTATTTTGCCTTTTCAGTTCTTTTTTGGATATCATTTCATTTGAGGCACCATCTGTTCTATTTTCACGAATAGTTCTTGTAGCAATAAAACTTCCTCTGAAATTAATTTCATTAACTTTCCACTTGTGAAAAAATTATCAAAATATATTTCATGAAATTTTAGACTAGATCTTCTAGTAGAATTTTATCCAGTATAAATTTGTAGTTTATATGGATATCCATTGTTTCCACATAAAACCCAAGCTTGCACCCAAAACGTATTTGCTTTCCTTTTATGTACATTTTAGCATTGTGTTTGCCAAAATAAGGCACCATCGACTCATCTATGCTTTGTTTTTCGTGAAATATTCCCCGTTTACTTAGCTGTTCATTTAAGTTTTTATATAAAAATGACACTTCAGCAACGTTATTTTCTGTTTTCGAATTTCGATTATTAGCAACAAATCTCATTACATCAAACAAACTGCATAGCTAACATTCTAATGTTGCCATATGGGAAAATTCTGTTTTAATCTAATTATTTTCCTATTTATAGTATGCGTATTAATATGAGTAAATGATATGTTGTAATTACAACTGGTAACAATTTTTTTTCGCTCAAAAAAATAGTATTCAAATATTTGGAGTTGAGTTGTAAAAACTCATCTTGACTAGTGCCAAAACTCCGAGATTTTGTGTTTTTGACAAATTTAAAAAATATACTATTTTTCATACAAAAGTTACCAAATTTGATATAAATAAACTATCAACATTATTATTATTATTATTATTATTGTTATTATTATTATTATTATTATTATATATTTCGCCGACAAGAAAAGTTTACAAGTTTATGCAATACAAATATATAAATACATGGCTGGGGCAAGAAGAAGACAAGTTCTGTCTTATCACCAAGCCCCTTTAAATAAAAATGTCAATAACAAAAATACAAAACAAAGTAACTCGTTAAATAAACGTTAAACAAAACGTTGCGTTAAAATAAAATAACGATAAATAAAAACTAAAAAACATTTTACGCTATATTACAGTGTAATATATCCAAAAGTATACGAAGATTTTTTAATTAATTATTTTAATCAAATTATTTTTTTCCTAACTGGTTTTAGATTTATAAACCTTTTGAACTTAAATCATAAAATAACAGATAATACACGAACAACAAACAAACAAACAAAAAAAAACATTTTTAAAAACGTTTTTAGTATCTTAATGTGTCTTTTATATATGTAAAGTTTATTATATCAGATAAAAAACAACGTCATAATGTACAAATTGAAATGTATATAGAATATATATTTAAACCATATTTATAAAGAAATAGACAAACGTGATTACTCCTAATCAAAAGCTTCAGAAAAATTTTAATTCGTTGTCATTTATTAAAAGCTTTTGCTTAAGTTTGTTTTTAAATTGTTTAATAGAAGAAATAGTTTTTAACTCATTATTTAATAGCGTGCTCCAAAGTTTAGGACCTCTGTTAGCAATTGAGAACTTAGTAACAGAGTAATAGATTTAGGTTGAACATTCAAATTGAAGATGATAATAGGCAATTATGAACACATAAATTATAAGCTATATTATCTTTTTGCAGTGTTCCCTTATGGGAACATTAGGCAGTAAAAAGTTAAATATAAATAATATTCCACGTAGCTGTTAAAAAAATATTTTATTATCATAAATCACAAATTTAAGTTATAAAGTAATGTCTTTCCTAAAATATTTAAATTAATATCTTTCCTAAAATATTTAAATTCAAATTATAAATTAATATCTTTCCTAAAATATTAAAATGCCTTTAGAAAAATCATAGATTAAGCAAGTATAACCTTATTTTAAATTAAAAAATGTATAACTTTTATTTTCTAGTTAAAGAGTTTCAATCTTTATTATATAATTTCAATTATTTTTTTATTTTTTTTTATTCTTGATAAGGCTAAATAAAAAAAGTTTAATAACAACAACAATGACAATATATATATATATATATATATATATATATATATATATATATATATATATATATATATATATATATATATATATATATATATATATATATATATATATATATATATATATATATATATATATATATTTATATATATACAGCGGTAGCCAAAAATTAAAGACCACTCATTTTTTAGTTGGTTTCTTAATCTTTAAATTAAAATTAAAAAGATTCTAATTGACATATTAAATTTTTTTTTTTAATATCTTGTTAATTAAAACATACGCATTAAAGTGGTATAATTTTTTTAATCTAATTCTAATTAAATAGCGTTTAACTTATTAAAAAACTGATGAGTACTTATAAATCTTCTTTAAATAAATTGGACAAAATTTAACGGCCACTTTCAAATCTTTAATTTGCATTTATTAAAAATAAAAATCCACTATTTTTTTTAACTGTCTTAATTGCTTATTACGTTGGCTATAAAATAAATTGTCGAAACCTGAGTTTCGATATCAAATAAACATTTATTTTTTGAATTGCAATAAGGATATAAAAATATTGCAAAAATGCGTGCAAAGATCAAAGAAAAAGACAGATACGCGGCTCTGGTATTAAAAGAAGAAGGCTATAGCATCAAACAAATAGCAGAAAAGCTCAGAAGGTCTCACTCTTGCATTACTAACATAATTCAACGATACAAAGAGACCCGGTCAATTAATGATCGTCATAGGACTGGACGCAATAAAATTTCAAATGACCATGATGTTCGCTTGTTAGTGAGATTAATGAAAGAAAACAGAAAAGCATCATCTACAGACTTGTCTACGAAATGGACACTGTCAAGTGGTCTGAAAGCAAGCCCTAGAACTGTGCGAAGGGTCCTCCACAATTTAAATTATTTATGGTGTGCTGCCGCAAAAAAACCACGCTTAAATAAAAAACAAAAATTTGCCAGGAAAGAGTGGTGCAAACTACATAAAAATTGGTCAACAAATGAGTGGAGCCGTGTGGTCTTTAGTGATGAAATGAACGTTGAGGTAGACAACAGAAAAGGTCGCGTAATGTTGCGTAGACTTCCAAGCAAACGGTTTGATGAATCATGCATTTTGAAACGAACAAAACAAGGCAGTGGTTCAATAGGCATTTGGGCCTGTATGAGTGCCTGTGGAGTTGGCGTTTTTTATTTATTCGATGGTAGACTCAACAAAGAAAGGTACATCGAAATTTTGGAAAACTCGCTTAATCCTAGCATTGATTTATGGCAGTTGCAAGATGGATTTATTTTCCAGCAAAACAATGCGCCGTGTCATAAAGCGCATGTTGTTAGCGATTGGTTCAATTCTAATAAAATTCAAGTGCTTCCATGGTCTGCCAATAGTCCAGACTTGAATTCAATAGAGAATTTATGGTCGTGGCTTGATCACAAGCTTGGTAAAGAACAACTTTACAATTTGGAAGATTTGAAATCTTTTATCTCTCATCATTTGAAAAATGTGCCTGATGAAGTAATCAAAACTTTAATGAATTCAATGCCAGAACAAGTCTTTTATCTCTCATCATTTGAAAAATGTGCCTGATGAAGTAATCAAAACTTTAATGAATTCAATGCCAGAACAAGTACAAGAGTGCTTGAAAACAAATGGAGGAACAACACGTTTCTAAATTATTTAATTCTTAAATTAATTAATTAATAAATATTAATTATCTAATTCAAAAAGCAATAAAAAAATAATTTAGAAACACGTTTCTAAATTATTTTTTTATTGCTTTTTGAAATATTTTTGAAACTAGTCTTAAAATTTTGTCCAATTTTTTTTCTCATTTATATTTTTTACTAGTGAGTTTTTTAATTTTTTAACATTATTTTGTAAAAAAAATTAAAAATTTTTTTATAATAAATATAAAATACAATAAAAATTGTTTCTAAAAATGTTTTTCTTTTTTTGATACCTTTTTCCAAAATAAAATCATACTAAGGTTAAAAATATATTTTGATAAAAAAATGAGTGGTCTTTAATTTTTGGCCGCCGCTGTATATAAATATATATATATATATATATATATATATATATATATATATATATATATATATATATATATATATATATATATATATATATATATACATATATATATATATATATATATATATATATATATATATATATATATATATATATATATATATATATATATATATATATATATATATATATATATATATATATATATACATATACATAAATTAGCAAAAACACTTACCTAATTTTTTCTTTCTTCTACACAGTTTTTCACCATCAGTAGGTCCATCAGGAATAATTCTTCCTGATCAACCAACTGATGGTGAAACACTGTGTTGAAGAAAGAAAAATTAGATAAGTGTTTTTACTTATTTATTATTGCTCTTTAAGAATATTGAGCACTCTGTTTGTAGAATACACTAACATAATTTATACATATATATATATATATATATATATATATATATATATATATATATATATATATATATATATATATATATATATATTTATATATAGTGTTTAAGATTTCTCGATGTTTTTTAATTCTTGAGAAATAAGCAATTGATAATGAGCTTCTCGAGAAATTTTGAGAAATGTCAAAATTGTAATTTTTTTTTAAATTTTATCATAATTTATGTTCATAAAATTTATATGGACAAACATTGGAATAAAAAAACAGCAAATTAAGAATCATAAAAGCCAATTAATATAAGAAAAAAAATGGTATTAAAATATGACGAAAAAAGGTATACTCTAAAATTTAAAACAATTAAAAACTTGTTACACTTTACAAGTGTAACAAGTTTTTAAATGTTGTTTATTTGTTAATTTATAAAAGAAAAAAAATACTAATACAAAAATGTCAAATGAAAACAGCAAATAGTCAAATTATAAGCACATGAGTAATAATTTTTATTTATTGTTTTTGAAGTAATATTTTAAAAAACATAACGCATTCAATGACGTGTTTGATAATCTATTTGTTTTTTTTGTAACAAAATCATTAGCAGTTGAGAAATTATATTCATTTTGCGTTGAAGTCGGCATTATTGTAGATACAGAATCTTTTAGATTTTCCAAATTTTATGACCTTATTTCAGTTGTTTGGAATATGCTGCATTCTTCTTTAAGTGTCTAATAATGATTCTGATTATCATTATCACAGCGTTGGCGTGGCATAATATCTTTTGTTGTATTTGTTATAGCTAAATTTAGTTTATCTTCAACTGATAGCTCAATGTTGACATTGCTGCTAGTGGACATTTTTTTAGTTAGATCTTCAGAATCGGATGACCCATACAATCTATCGAATATTTCTATAGCAGTTTTTATAAATATCATTTTTTGACGAAGGTTTTAAAAAAGAAGAAGCATATTTTTCATAATTTGTTGGGTTATGTAAAAATTTGCATAAAGGTACAACATTATCATTTCTCCTTTGACTTATTTCTACTTTGATATTGTTTAAGAATTCTCTACTTATTTTGTTCTTTCTACATTCTTCCTCTAATTTATTAAATAAAAATTTTAAGGCTCTTTCGGCCGTTAATAATGTTGCATCTCCTCGACTTAAAGCTTCTACAGTTATTTTTGTTGTTTCTAATATAGCTAGTAGAATTTCGGTCACTTGTATGTTAATTATCTTTCCACAAGTGGTTTAAATTAAATTCACTTAATACCATTTGCACACAGTTTTTGATTTTTAAGAACCGTTTCAGCATTATTTCAATAGTATACCTGCGTGTTTCACAGTCTTGTAGCAAAGCCAATTTTTTTTGTACTTGGTCTTTTACATATTTTGTAGAACATCATTTTTCACTGGAGAATTTTTAAAGAATTTTACGATTTTTTGTATTCCTACTGTTGCATCTTTAATTTGGGATTTAAGTTGAAAGGTTTTGCTACGTAACACGTCGATTTCCAAATTAAAGTCATCTTCTGTACTTCCAACGCTAGCATCATCGTCGCTATCTACAGTCTCATGCTCGTCTACGGATTTATTTATTTTATTTTTCGTTTCAGCGTAAAATGTTTTCAAAACTGCTAGATTTATGGCATGATTGCAGCACAACTGCTGCAAGGCAGGCGATAATCTACCAAGTTTCTTCATAACCGCCGCACAATATCTTCTTGTGAAGATAGACCAAACTCCTCTAATTTTTGCGACAGTATTTCCGAAGTTATTTCTGATCTACAAATTCCTTCAATAAAAGTTAAACCAAGGTTAAATGAATTATTTTCATTATTTCTGTATAAATGAACACCCATAATTCTACGATTTTTAACGCTTATCCATTCGTCAATAGATACGCTGAACCTTCTTTCTTCATCCTTTAGCTTCTTTATAATTTTTACTATCTCTTCTTTTTGGTATGGTAAAATTTTACCATTAATTTTATCACCTTAGAAGGATTTTGAGGTAATCTGAATCCTCTGGAGGTCACGGTTACTTTTCCGTATAAATTCACTTTTAGTAATTTTATTGAACGCTATACTGTCATCAGCAGCCAATTTAGAAAATGATGCAGCCAGGGATGGTTATTTTACAAATTTTAAAATTGTTTGATTAGTTAGATTTTCAACTTTACTTCGTTTATTTTGATGAGACGTAGAACTTTCTCATACGCGAGTGTATTTGTGGACATTTTAAGATGTCTCCGCATACCAATCGTTGCTGAACCTTTGTATAATAATTTTCTTGTACATTAATTGCAATGTGCCTCATTGTTGTTTATTTTAAAATATGATTTAACATCTCTGTAAGTCTTGCACTTGTCAATGTTGCTCATTTTTTGTATAAAAACTAGAATAAATAAATAAATAAAGTAAATTACAGATAACTTCTTGTAAGATCGTTTCAAAGAATCCGACAAATCATAAATTTCTGAAAAAGTTTAACACCATTTTGCAGCGGACAAAACAAGTGCAACTTTTTTAGTTTGTTTCATTTTCTTAAGTCTGGTCCGTGTCAACGTCACGGAAGTTTTTTAATAATAAAGGAAGTATCCAGAAGTTTCCAGAAGCATGCAGAAGCTTCCAGAAGTTTCCAGAAGAAGCATCTGGAAGCATTCAGTAGCATCCAGAAGTATCCAGAAACATTCAGAAGCATCCAGACGCATCCAGAAGCTTCCAGAAGCATCGAAAAGAAGCATCTAGAATCTTCCAGAACAGGTTCATACAGGTTCATTTTACTATATAAGAGACATGTAAATCGACAAGTAATTCAGTCAGTATATGGAAGTCAATCAGTCAGTATTATCAAGACAGTTTATCGAAGTGAGTTTTATCAAAGTGTTTTATCAAAGAACATCAATACAAAAAGTGAAATACATTAAGTGTTTCGTTACATCAATACAGTACACATCCAACCAAGACGTTGTGTTCCACAGAGCATTATTGTATCATCACAAGGTAAATGTAACATGGTAAGCCTTGAGAAGCGTGATTATTTATTTATATTATTTTTATGACTTCAAGTGCAAAAATGGCTCCCGACAGTCTTGGATTGGAACTAAGAAAGAAAATTATTGGCGATTACGTAAGTGGAATGTCACAAAAAAGTATTTGTGATAAATATCGCGTGAAAAAATGGACCGTATCAAGACTATGTTCCAAATATCGTTCTACGGGGAAGTTGGCAGCAGATAACAAAGGTGGAAGACCGCGTTCCACAACTTCTATAGAGGATTCTATGATTGTCAGATCCGTCATGAAGGATCCCTGGATATCATCAGTCGAGATACAAAAGCAATTAGAGCTGCCTGTATCGGAGCGAACAATCAGACGACGTGCTGTTGAAGCCGGATTGTTTTCTCGACGCCCTGCGAAGAAACCGCTGATTTCACTAAAAAACCAGAAGAAAAGACTCCTGTTTGCTACATCTCATATTGACTGGAATGTGCAGAAATGGCAAACTGTCCTGTTCAGTGATGAATCGAAGTTCAACATCATTGGGAGTGATGGCATTTGCCGTATACGTCGACCGGCCGGAAAACGCCTCGATTTACGTTACTGCCATTTGATCGTGAAGCATGGTGATACAATGTAATGGTCTGGGGGTATTTTTCTGCTAACGGTCTAGGTCCAATACATTGAAACGATGGAATAATTGACCGTTTCATGTATAAAAATATCCTGAAAGATGTTATGTTACCTCATGCTGAATGGAATATGCAAATAAAATGGGTTTTTCAGCAAGACAACGATCCGAAACACACTGCAAAAGTAGTCAAGCAGTGGTTTCAAGACAACCACCTATCGGTGATAAATTGGCCGCCTCAATCTCCGGATCTCAACCCTATCGACAACCTGTGGGAGATCGTCAACCGCAGAATTAATCGTGAAGGTGTTCGTAATAAGGATCAGCTGTTTGAACAAATCCACAAAGCCTGAGAAGCGATTCCACAAAGTTTCATTGATCACCTAATCGAATCTATGTCTCGAAGATGCAAGGCTGTGATCGACAACAAAGGATTCGCCACGAAATATTGATAGCGAAATACAGCTTGGTCAACATTTTGTCGAGTTGCACTTGTTTTGTCCAGAAGGAAATCAACTTTTTTTAATACTTTTGATTAATTTATTAATTTTTGTGTACAAATAATGAACTTTGTGATGAATAAAACTTGAAGAACTTTGTCTTTATATATATATATATATATATATATATATATATATATATATATATATATATATATATATATATATATATATATATATATATATATATATATATATACAGGGATGTTTTCCTACCGGTTCGCACTGGTTCGTGCGAACCGTTAGATGTAAACTCTATGGTTCGTGCGAACCGGCTGTTAAAATAAGCGAAAATAAAATTTTTTTACTTTGGCAAAAAAAAATTATTTAAATAAAATTTATTTACCATTTGGCGCAATTTTATATAAACAATTTGAATATTTTATCTTTATGTTTTCATAGCGATTCTAATTTTTTACTTTATAGAAATCTTTCAGTAAATTAGTCCTCCCCTCCCCTTTTTATTTAGATTTCTCCTAATATGTAAATTACCAGTGTTTTTATTGGTTGATGTTAAAGTTAACGCGCGTTTTTTCCGGACCGTTAGTAACAGTTTAGAAATGCTAACATTAACATGCACGTGTAGCGTCAAAAATATGTATTCGTAACAGTTGCTGAGGTTTTAACATTGTTTAAATATCCATTGTATTTTTTGTAGATGCATTACTACTTTATTTAAAATTTGGAATTACTTAACCAAATTATTTTTATTAATAATGGCTTGATTATTTGTTAATCAAACAATAAATTATAAATGTAACAAACTATAAATGTAACTTAAAAGAGTGTTATAAAAGTAACAACACTGTTATTACTTTGGTCTGATATTCACCTTTTTATGAATTTTTAAATACCTATTTTATTTTTTGTAGATGAAGAGACAAAATATGTTAACCACATATTTCTCGAAAAAAATAAGAGAGGGAACATCAGTAAGTAATGATAGCAGGTCGACTATAACAGAGGTAGAAGCAGTTTCGAGAACTTTAAAGGAAGAAATTCCTAGTTACCAAAATGAGGACAAGCTGTTTACCAAGCTGTTGGAATGCAAAACAGTTGAAGGAGTTTAAAATTAAATATGATGGGCTATTTGTTATTGATCAGAAATTGGGATGTGAGTATTGTTTAAAAATGGAATCAAAACTAATATCTCAGGAATGGAAAAAATGTAACGTTACAACATCGGGGAAAGACAAAATAGTGCAACAAGCATCTTTAAGAAAAAAAATGAGTGAACATTTTCTATCAAAAGCACACAAACTAGCTGTTGAACATGCCAAGATACTTAAAAAACAAACTTTTACAGCATGCATCGATAAGATGAACAAAAAATTCATTAGTTCTACTACAAGAATCTTCAACACTGTTTACAGTCTAGCGAAAAGAAATCGTCCGTTTTCAGACATAGAAAGTGTAATAGAGCTTCAAGTAAAAAACGGGTTGGACATGGGAACCGGACTTCATTCTCGACAGTGCAAGTAAGATAGTAGAGCATATCGCGCAAGAAACTAAAAAAGAATTGTTCATATCAATTATTAAGAATAATTTAAAAATTTGTACTGTTATTGATAAAGCTTCCACCATTTCCAGTAAATCAACGCTTATAGTTTTCATCAAAGTAGAATCTTCTACAGTAGCATCTTCTGAAATATCCCCAATAATATTCGTAGATATTGTGGAACTTGACGCAAAAGATGCGAATACTATTTTTCAAAGTTTGTTGGGTGTATTACTTGCTGTTGGATTTGATACAAATTATTTAAAACTGAATTTAATAGGATTCTGTTCTGACGGTGCTAGCGTAATGCTCGGTTATAAATCTGGAGTCAGCGTACGAATAAAAGAGATGTTTCCAAATGTTATTATTTGGCACTGTCTCAATCACCGCCTACAACTTGTTTTAGATGATTCCGTAAAAGATATCAAACAGGTTAATCATTTTAAAGTTTTCATGGACAAAATATATTGTATTTTTCATAAATCTAATAAAAACCAAAAAAAACTGAATGATATTTCCCAGGAGCTTAGTTTGGATATAATTAAGATTGGAAGAATGTTAGGACCAAGATGGGCTGTGTGCAGCCTAAGATCTGCACTTGCTGTATGGCGGAGCTACCCTGCTTTGTATACGTTGTTCTCTTCTAACCAAAAAGTATCTGGAATGGCAAAACGACTACAAAACAAATGTTTTCTAGTAGATTTAGCTCTAATGATTGACATCCTACAGGAGTGCTCTCTACTATCTAATGCCCTTCAAGCTAGAAATATAAATGTTGCCAGGGGAGATCAACTGATTAGAAGAACAATTAACGCTTTTCAAATGCTCAAAGATTGTCGCGGTCATTACCAAAAAAAAAGTGGATGAAGTTATAAACTCTGAAGCATTCAAAAACATTATCTTCGTCGAAAACAGAATTTATGGAAATCTTCCCAGAGATTCTCTTATTGACAGCATCATAAAAAATATGAAATTAAGATTGATGGATTGTTCTCATCTCGGATCAAATGGTAACAAAAAAAATATTGATAATAGCATTATTTATGAACTAGCCAATTTGCTAGAGCCGAGCACATGGAAAATTGAAGATACTGTAGTTCCGTGCATAGAGGCCGAAAATAATTTTGATAAATTTCGAAAATTTTTTTATTTTGATATCGATAAGAATGATTTCCGTGATTATGTAGAAAATGTAATAAACAATGGCCATCAACAAATTAGCAAAATTGCAGAAAACATTCAAAAAACGAAAAATATGGTTAATACGGTTGCCGTTAGCAGTGCTGAAGCAGAACTAGGATTTTCATTGATGAACATCATAATTACTGATATAAGAGCCAGATTAACAGTGCAGACAGTATCAAATTTGATGATATTAAACTTAGTTGGTCGTCCATTGGAAAATTGGAACGCAGTTCCCTATGTAAAAACTTGGTTGAGGAACCATAACTCGGCAGATGATACAAGGGTTAAAAAATCTAAACCGAACGAATATACTGAAAATCAATTAGCTATTTGGATATATTTTAAATAATATAATTACTTCATAACAAAAATATTTACTAATATATGAAATTTCACAATTTTTGTTATGTTCAGTTTCTTTTTATGTAAATTTTGTATCTCTTGAAATGAATGAAGAAAATAAAAGTGATTTTCACCTCGTTGAATTATTTTTTTATTCTCTTTTATCCTATTACATTATTGTTGCAAAGAATATGAACGATAGTTAAATATTCTTGACTTAGTCTGCCACTCTGACAACCATAATATTTTGATTGAAATATTAATATTAAAAAATAAAAAAAATTGTAAGAAAATATCACTGCGAATCGGTTGATAAATTTTGGGAAAGCATCGGTGTATATATATATATATATATATATATATATATATATATATATATATATATATATATATATATATATATATATATATATATATATATATATATATAATATTATAAGCATTAAAACATCATATACGGTATCATACTATTTATTTCTTTTTTCACGTAATATTTCGGCTCATATAGTGAGAGCCATTATCAAACTGAAAAAACCGTTAAAAAAACCGTTTAAAAATTATAATAAACGTAACCAAATTATGTCATTGCAACGTCAGATATTCAACATTTTTAATTTTACAAAAAATGGTTTCCAATGGTGAGTCATCACCAAATTGCCATTGTCACGATTTAAAACGTTTTCTTTAGGTTTTGAACATTGTACACGTTGTATTTCAATGGCCTCACGAATTTTTCTTGTGTAGTTGTTTGAAATAACAGAAAGCGTTTTTGGGTTCTCCCAGTTTATTTTACCATTACAATGTTGTGAATGTTCTACTATTCCAGATATTTCCCAGTTTTGTAACATTATTTTTATGTTCTTGAATTCGTGTGGAAATCTTTTTTCTTGTTTCACCAATATAACATGAACCACATGTGCAATTAAGTTGGTACACTCCTGGATAACTGTTCGGAGGCAGTTTAGACTTGTTTCGGCAGAGTATATTTATCAAGGGATTACCAAAACGGAAGACTGTTTTAACACCGACTTTACGAAACTCTCTTCTTAGAACAAGGCTTAATTTTGGGATCCATGGTAAAATAACAAGATTTTTGGTATCAATTTTTTGAGAACTAGATTTATTTGTGGAGTATTAATAATTTTTAGCAATATCTGAATATTGTTTATATGAATATCCATTTTCAGTAAAAATCTTAATAAGAAAATTAATTTCATCTTGAATATTATGTTCTGAACAAACTTTGTATGCTCGAGCTAAAAAACCTTTAAAAATACTAACTGCGATATTCGGTGAAATACATTTTCTTTACTTTTTGTATTGCTGATTCTGAACTTAAAATGGCAAATCCATTACCTTTATCAAATGGATATAATTTTATGTTGGTTGAATTTTTTAGTTCATTGATAGCTAGACGTTGATTTTTAGAAATATTACTATTAATTTTCACTCTTAAATATTTGGTTAATGTTTTGCTGACATTCTGTCTTAAAAATTCTGCTCTTTCTACGTTCACATTTTTTTCTATATTTAAAGCGCATTCCTCAGTTGATGTTATAATATCAATAAATGGTATTTTATTTTGTGTTGGAATAAATTGTGGACTAAGACATAATAAGTTTTCCTGTTCACGTGAGATTGATATATTCGAAAGATTTAATATTGGATTTTTTATCAGATTAGTAGGTGGTATTGAAATAGTATTCAAAGAATTAAATTTTTTTATACTATTATTTTTATTATAGTTGTTAAGAAAATTGAACTTACGTATTAGTTGTTGTTTTGTTTGTTCAAACTTAATTTCTCTTGATTTATCAGTTATGCGTTCTATGTTTAGCATATCATCAGGTTTCACAATATTTTTAATTGCATTCGATAGTTCGATAACCATACGTTTGCTTTGGTAAAATCTTTTTTTAGCGTCATTTTTTGCAATAATTAATATTTTTTTCCTATATTCGACCATTAGATTGTAACCGTTTTTTGTTTTAATTGGGCAATGAATGTTAAAAGATTTAGGTATGATATTATTTTTTATACATCTCTCTAAAAATATCCATTGGTTTTTGCTAGCAGCGTTCTTGGTCTTTTTTACTTGTAATTGAACGGTATTTTTGTAAAGCTTCCCACCGTAGGAAGAAGTTATATAAGATTTAAGTGACATCTTTAACAGTATGTGTAATAATATTATTATAATGTAATATATAATGTATATAACGTAATTTCTTATTATAAACAATTATTGCTTCCTTGCTGAAACTGATGGATTAGATTAATGACATCATAAGATAATTGAATCTTATCTTTGTCAATATTCCATGATTTAACTAAGTTTACAAATTGTTGCGAGTATTTTTTAGTATGTGTATTGTTCTTAATGAGAATGCGTTGTGTCATATTACTTAAAAATTTTGAAACTTTTCGCGCAGCCGCTCTTATGGTGGTTACGATAAATCGCATCAGTAGTTTTTTTCAGACTTCTGGGCTTTTATGACTCCATACAAACGAGGTGGTATAACATTACTCGGGTAAAAATCTTTGTATTCTTTCACCGTAAATTGACCTGCTTTATTAGTTTTTTGAGTGTGTTTTGAACTTTACAAATGACTTTTAGCTTGGATTTCAAATGATTGAGTAAGGATTTTGAACTATTGAGTTATTTTCAGGGATGCGAGTCCACAGTCTAGAAATACGAATACGCACAAGCGCATCAAGTTACGCTGTGTATGACAAGCCATCCGGCATATAAATTATTCAAAAATGTGCAGCGTGTTTATGGCATACATTGCCTTTTGCATACATGTAATTCACCATACATTGTTTTTTAAGAATATAATAAATATATTCAATATATGGTGAATTACAACATTTGCGGTGTACTAAACTTTTGGTGTACACTGATAGCTAGATACCAAATTATACTTAGGTACAAGTCAAACCTACTTTGATGCTAAATAAAAGAAAGTTTTTGTTTTTTTTTAACGCGTTTTCCTAATGATATTGTTTAAACTAACAGATATATTTTACAGAAAAAGGTATGATAATCATATGAAAAGTACGAAACAAGCTGAAAGGATAAATGAACTTAAAACTCAACCACTATACAAATTTGTCATTTAAAGTATATTAGTAGATTTAAAAAAAACTATTTATATACAAGATTTTAAATAAACTCATTCAAGTGTGACGATTGTACTTATTAACAAAAATAAGGTCTCAAAAAGTTTGATGTAAATATATTATTTTTATCAAAATAAACATTGTTATGTACAATTTCTCAGAAACACAACTGGCATTTTTTTGAAATAAGCAAAACGATATAAGTTGTTTAACCAACACGTGATATGTTTGTCAGGGCCGCCGAAAGCTTTAATGACGCTCGGGGCATAGCAGCAATTAAGCGCCCCTATTATTATGCCTATTTTTAATATGAATTTAAATTCAAAGCAAATAGAAATATGCAAGCTAATAACCGTTTTTATTTCTAATACGTTGTTTTACATGCTTATACATTGTGATGAGCAAACAAATGTCAGTTGGGCGTAAAAGTGCTACTTTTTGCCGCCTTTATAACAAACGTTGTGCCGACATGTATATGTATATGTTATTTGGAAAACGATGTGTGAAAAACTCGGTCAAGATTTAAAAATAAGAAAGATTACCACGTAAGCACATGCAGGGGCTTCGAGAACGCCAATGGTGTCTGTGTCGGAAATGGAAAACATCACTCCTATTTCAAACCAAGAAATTTACAAAGTTTAAAGTTTTGTAAACGCAGCAATTACTAATTTCTGATACACCACATTGTATTTTTGCGTTCCTATTAATTCTCTGGATTGAAAATCAGTTTATTAATCAAAACTGACATTTTAATTAAAATATTAGTTTTAAAACCGATAAATGAAAAGGCAATCAATAAAGTTTTTGAGAAAGGTAATTAAGGTGCTTAAAAATGAATTTTAAATGATATTCTGGTCGCCCAAGAATCGATAGCATTGTCGTCACTCATCTTTTCAGCCAAATCGTCTTTCTATCGATATTGATCAATCAATTGAGGCAAGCAGGATGGTTATTGAATCAATCTGCTGGATTAGACTATCTAAAACAACATTAAAAACGTTCAGTTAAAATTCTTTTGTTTAGCTGTTGTGAAAATGGTCAGTGTTTGACACCTCATTGTGAAAGCGTTTAGTTTATGCTTTCTTTTAGTAGCCAGTTTAGTTTTGAATCTTAGCGGTCCAGCTACAACTACAACCTCTTCGAAAATTTGCAACAAAGAGACCCTAATCCGTTTGAGATTTTCCAGCAGCTATCAAATCAAACTTTGCTCGTCATTGATGATAATGAATTCAGATTGTAGATGACGACTAACGTTGTTAATAGCAGTTAAGAGCTGCCAACTTTTTTCTTTGCCATTTAACTACCGGTTTGATCTCATCGGTACAAAAGCACTATATTGTTTTGCCTTGCAAACACATCAATGATAAGTTTAGCTATATCGATTCCTTTCTTCTTCCCCTCGAAAGCTTCAACATACAAGAATTATTCTTTGATTTGCCAGCAATTAGTTTCTCTTTCATAGAGGAGAAAACAAAACAATGAAGATTATCTGCATCAGTGTGATTGGGGGTACCATCGGCTATGATGGTGAAGCAGCCAATATGTAGTAAATTCCATATTCTCTAAAGTCTGTATATATATAAATATATATATATATATATTTTTTTTTTTTTTTTTTTTTTTTTTTTATTTGCTGCTCTTTTACGGTACTTTGCACGGTTTTGAGATTTTTATCAACCCATTTTTTAAAAACACTTAAAATGTTTTGTAATTTATAACTAGTTTATAAACAAAGTGTTTAATATCAAATTTCTGCACTTTTACAGATCGGAAGTTTTACTCGAAAAACACAAGTTTAGAATAATAGGATAAAAGAACAAAAACTAGTTGTTTTATACTTACGGTTTCGGCGTTGGAGTGTTTGCAACAGTCATTGTCAGAAACAGTGCTTCTTGCGTATTTGTTTTCTTTTGTTTAAAAACTTTTCAATTGTCTTATTTTTTATAGTTGAAAATAATGTTTAAAATATTTTTATTTCCTATTTGTTCTGTTCAATACATTAAAATACATCCGCAATAGACCGCAAACCAATTCCCAAGAGACACTTTGTTGTAAACAAAATATTAGCTTATTTATTATTTATTTTTTTCTAACTAAGCAACCGCAAAAATAACAATTTAAAACAAAAATTATAATATTTTAATTTTTTTAGATACTAAATACTTACGGTCTTATCTTAGAGCACCTCATTCCTAACCGATCTCGAAAAACTTGAACCAATCATGGTTTTATACCTCTGAGGCAAGCGCGCTACCAATATCTGAAATATATATGTATATATATATATATATATATATATATATATATATATATATATATATATATATATATATATATATATATATATATATATATATATATATATATATACATATTTTCAAAATCCTTCTTGAATGAAGAACCAACATATTTAACTTTTAATTATCAACTATAAAACAAAATAAAACTCATTATTTATCGATCAACTTATTTCATCAAATACTTATTTAATCAACATCGACACTTACTCTAACCGTAAGCCAAAAGCCAAACTTCAGCAAGTCTCGGTAACGCATCGAATTGAAATTTTAACATTTTTACCAACGATTTGAGCAAAAAAATATTTTTTTTCTATTGGGTTTAAAGTAGGCATTCTCTCTACTTTAAACTCTTTGCAAAAGCTCAAATAGTTGATAACTGGCCGTGTCCTGGTAGAGGCAAGTCAGCTTATTTTCCTAAAAAATGCAATGCTATGATTTTCGCCTTTGCTTCAACAGTCAAATACTACTTGAAAATGTAGCGCTTTTATTGCGTTAACAAATGTCTAGTTTGTTTCAACTTCTTCAACAGCCATGTTGCTCACCCATGGAACAAACGAAGTTGTCAGTGGTATCAGTTTCAACTACTTCAAAGCCGAATTTAATCAGCTAATATTATAATTACCACAGCGCATCATTTTCCGTGCAACTGTGTACAAGCTAGCATGGCTAGCTGTTTATGAGCTTTCGGAATACGTCTGATTCCGCCTAATTCAACTGCAACTAAATCCTAACTTTTTCGTAAAAAATAGTTGATAATTTTTTATTTCATGTGCATTTTTATTCTGAACACAAAAAGTTTCAACATCAATTACAAAAACTAAGAAGATTTCACACTGTCAGTCATCAAAATATGTTCGATTTATTGTAAAAAAAATAAATAAATAAAAGCAAAAAAAAAACGGACTGTTCGGCGCCTCTTTAAGCTTGGCGTCTTGGTCAAACTTCCTCTCCTCCTCCTTCCCCCGAAGGCCCTGTAAACGTTACTTTTTTTTTACAAACAAGAAACAAAAAAAAGGAAAAAGTACTGCAAACTTTATCACTCAGATACAAAAACAAACTGAATATTGTACTTTTTAAGCGTCACTAACAGTCTTAGAAATACAAAAACAGTCATTAACTTATATAATTAATCATGCTTTTAATTTAAAACTATGCATGCTAATAGGGGCGCCTTATTGCTGTTATGCCCCGGGCGTCATGAAAGCTCTCGGTGGTGTCATTGAGACAGTAAAAGACTTATATCAATATGTGGTTTTATAAACCTATAAGAAAAAAACTTCTTGTATATAAACCTCGAAAAATTTGTTGAAATAGGAATGTGGAAATTTCAAAACAACAAGCAAAAGAAACGCCCAATAACAAAGCAGTTTGCGCAAAGAGAAGATCGACCCGGTGGACCATTTAGAAAAACAAACTTTTTTCAGAAGACAAGGCTAAACAACGGACTAAAAGTAAAGACCGGGGTGAAATTTTGTTTGTAAAAAAAATGTCTTGAAATGTTTTCAATTCCAAAAAGCGTGCAAAGCTTTTGATAAAACATGTTATAAATGTCAAAACATAAGTCAACAAGTCATTTGCAGAAATTCTTTATATCTGCTGTATAGAACAACCCTCTAAAGTTAAATAGATAAATAATTGGTAAGAGAACAGCTCAGAAAATGAGTTAGAGGAAAGGCTAGTCCTTACAATTAGTTCAAAACAGTAAGAACAATCTTATAAAGAATAAAAACCATAAATGTAATCGTGAAAAAACGTTATATTAAAAATGATTTTCGAAATGATATTATATTAAAAATGATTTTTTTTTTTTTTTTTTTTTTTAATTATTTACATTAGTTTTCATTATTTACATGTCGTGATTTACATGTAATATAAAGATATAAACTTGGAATCTGGAAGAAGATCATATCGATCTTTTTGCCAGAACCATATAAAAATTACAATATAAATATAACATAAAATAATGCAGTTTATAACTAAATGATAATCCAAAACATTTGAATTAATAAATGGTTAAAATAATATCTCTCAAAAATATTTCAAAATATTATCCGTTGAAAAAATAATATTCTTTAACTTATTTTTAAAAACAGAAGAAGAGATAGCTGAACTTTTTGTTCTTTTCTTAAATATTAAATAAATTTATACAATAAGATAGTTAAGATTAAAAAAATCGTTATACAGTAACAATTAAAAAATCGTTATACAATAAAAAATATAATGAAATATACAAGTATAAAAATAAAAACATAATAAATAGAACGCGGAGACTCGTAGAAGTCCTTTAGGTCATATCATCGAGAACCGCTCGTGAATATTAATTGCATTAAAATAGCATTAAATAAAGAATAAACAAAAATGTCAAAGAAATAATTAGCGAAAAACATAAATTTTGTAAGAATATATTAATAAATTTGTAAAGAAATTTAATTGATTTTTATATATAAATGCAAAGCTTGTATAAAATAGTGCTTATTTCATAAACACATAAATAGTGAATCCGATATTATTGTATATTACATTGTATAATAAGTTTCATATTTTCATAAAGTGTTAAAAATATAAAGATAAGTCTTCAAAAAATAAAATTATTTCTTTCAGTTTTTTTGTGAATGAAATGTAATTCCATGGGAAAATCAAAATTTTTTAAAACTATTTTGTTCCAAAGAAAAGCTCCTCGAAATGCGACACATGACTTTCCAAAATTAGTTAGAGAAAAAGGTTGCCGAACTAGATTATCATTTCTTAAGTTATATTTATTTGTTTCTTTTAAGGTATATAAGTTATGAAAAGAAACAGGAGATGCGTTAGTTTTACATTTATACATAAAACAAAGTATATTAAAAATATTCAGTTGATAAATATTAAGAATTTTCATTTGTGGTTTGGCATGATTGGCAAAAGTGGTTTGGCATGATTGGCAAAAGTGGTTTGGCATGAGCAAGTCGATCTTTATATTATAATCTAAATTAAGCTGGACAGCTTTATTCCAGAGATAAGGTGCTCGATAATCTATACAAAATTGATTAAACTTTGCTTGACAAAAGGGTTCTTTTTAATAGTTATCATTTCGCAAACTATATTTATTCTTTACTTTAAAGGTAAATAGATTTTTAAAAACATTTAATAAAGGGTTGTTCATACAACAAAATGTAAAACATAAAGTATTATACAAGTTAAGTTCATAAACGTTTAATACATTCATATCTTTAAATAAAAGTTTTGTGTTTGAAAAACGATTTAAAAATATATTATTCGCATTGCATGTTTCTGATTGCGATGGACCAAGGATAGAACCTGTGGAACACCACATTTTATTTCAATTAATGTTTTATTTTGAACATCAAGAGGAAGCAATTCTTCTCCGCGGCAGACGAATGGCTTTCTATTTGACAAGTAGCTTTTATACCATTTGATCAATTTACCAGTTATTCCGTAGAACTCAAGTTTTTTAAGTAAGATATCATAATTGACTGTATCAAAAGCCTTTAATAAACTGACAAATACACCAAGTGTATATTGTGATTTAGCAAAAGAATTTGAGACTTCGCGTGTAAACTGAGTAATGGCTCCTGAAGTTGAACTATTTTTTTTAAAGCCAAATTGATTTTTATATTGTAAATTATTTGAAATCAGGTAGTTTTTTCGAAAATGATTTTTTCTAATATTTTTGAAAACATATGAAGGATAGAAATAGGGCAATAATTATTGACGTTTAACTTTTCTCCGTCTTTATAAATCATCAATTTTTAATAGGTCAGGGAAAACCCCTTGTTTTATAAGTGTTTTGAAAACTTCAAATAGAATATCTTTCAAACTTTCATAGCCATCTATAATTATGTTCCCGTTTATTCCATCCGCACCGATTGCTTTGTTTCTTTTTAGAGATTTGGAGGCTCTTTCAAACTCTTCAATTGATAAATTTAGGAAAAAGTCATGGGGAGAAAGTAAATTATTTGAAGTTGTCAAAAAATTATTAAAGAAAATATTTGTAGAAGAAATCCTATCAGCCAGCCTACTTCCGATATCAATAAAGTACTTATTAAATTCTTTTGCTATCTCATTTGGTTCATATACGCATACATTGTTTATTTTAATCATTTTTGAAAGGAAACTTGAACAGGTTTTCTGTTTGCCCGTTATTTCTTTCAATATTTTCTATATTTGTTTTGAGTCTTTTTTATATTTAGTAATTAGATTAGAGTAGTAACTTTTTTCCATGTTTTTACGAATTTTTTCAAATAGAGTTTTTAGGGGCGGATCTAGGGTACGGCATATTAGGCGGCCGCCAAAGACGAAATTATATTACAATTAAGATATAATTTACTTTTCATTTCAAAATTCCATCCAGCATTTTATTCACTGTTATGGAGATGCTGAATTACGCTATTTAACTTAACTACGACAAGCGCTGGATTGTTACAAATTATAATTAGGCATATTGGCTTTTTCATGCATTAGGCGAAATAAGTTTTGCCTAATCTGATCTCGATACTAGGTATGGATTTAAATGACTGTAACTAACAAAAGTTAAATTATGCCCAAAGTACTATGGAACTAAGATTTTTATACCAATCCGCCTAATCTGGATCTGGTATAAAAATCTGGATCTTGGTATAAAAAATCTAGAAATTAATTATACAACTTGGAAAAAATTTATAAGCAAGCCGGTAAACTGAATAATGATTTTGCATATAGAATTGCAAAGTTCTTTAAGTGTCTGACTAACGATGTTAAACATTTGTTATAATATACGAATTGTTTTAGTGCAAAACGATGTAGTTTCATAATTTGAAAGAAGTTGTCTTATGAAGTATATTTTTTATTTTTTTATATAATGAAAACCTGCTTTCATCTTAAGCAAAATTTCTGCTCAGAAACATACATCAAAAGCTCGAAATTGGATTTATTTGTACCCATTCAGAAAGCTATTAACCGTTTATGCTGCTTTATTTACTTTATGCTATTATGCAATAAAGCGAGGAATTATCTTTAGTGAAGATAATTTGTTGCCTAATCTGCAGTTTTATGAATTTGCAAGAAGTAAACAATAATTGCTTTTCTCTTTTTATTATATTATAAAAATATATGATTGGCTCAGTGAATTACAAACTGCTGGTATAGTTTTGTAATATTGCTGCTGTGATGTTTGTATATGTAAACATATATATTTAAAATACGGTTGATTAATAAAAAATAATTATATATTTTTTTATTAATCAGCCGTATTTTATTTGAATTATACAGTTGATGGTTGGTGCTAAAATTTAAAAGTTTAAAACACCATTTTTTTGTTGGTTCAGTTATTCATAATGTGTTAGCTGCAAGTTACTTTTATTTATTTATATAAAAAAAAAATCTAAAAGATTGTAAGGTTTGTTTATAAAAGGTTTGTTTTTATTATTTGAATTTGTTTAAAATCAAATCTGGTAGCTGCCTCTATAGTTTTGTATTTTTAGCTAACATTGAAAAGTATTTGATAGTTGATGTTTTACGGGTTCTTACCTCAATAGAATTGTGTCTTATGCTAGAAAATCTAGAATTGTATCTATGCGACGTTTTATTCCAACATCCAAAATTTAATCATTAAATTTTAATGGTATGATTAACAGTGGTAAGTAAAAATTTTATTTTAATAGTATTTTTAAGATGATTATCTAAATCTGTAATTGATTTAAAAATGTGGATTGTGCTTAGTATATATATTTTTAAACTTTTTAAATTTTAAGAAACTATTGTATATTTCCTTATGGAATTGCATTGCTAATGTCAAGCCTTAAGCCCCACAGTTTTGGAGGCTTCACAGAAGAAAACATATTTAAAAGAAACTCTTAAAATACAATAAATACTTTAGGCATTATTTAAAATAGCCATAGGCCTTAAAATACCTTAATTCAATGCCATTAATATATATATAAATATAATGTAATATGGCACATTGCCATATTTCATTATATTTTATATGTAATCCAGGAATAAAAATGTGCAAAGAAAAGCAGTTTGCTAATTGATGGTGTATTTCTCTATCATATGGCTTCAGTCGTTCTGTATAAAAAATCGTACTCATGAATATTAAGGAACTTTGACGTGTTTCATGTGCTTTAAACAAATATCTTCCAGTCAAATACTCTTTCAACCTTTATACTGTAGAGGTGGAGCATCAATGTATATTCTGAATTTAGTTTATACTCAATAAATAGAAATTTTCAAATTTATTTCCGAAACCCTTGACTGTACTATTTGTGTTCATAGAGTAATAATATTCAGGTTATAAGAATCTTTTTGAAAGTAACTTTGAATATTACAATTGTTATGTTTACTTTTAGTAGTGTACATTGTGGATTTCAAAAATGAGATATATGTGTAATTTCAATTCAGTTTAAATAGATATTTACATAAAGATTTACATAATACATAAAGAAAAAAATTGACTCAGTCATAAAACTCTCGTGTGCAAAGTAAAAAGGGAAGGTGTTTATAATAAATAATGTGAAGTGAGAATTTTTTGAAAATATAAATCCGCATAGATGGGGAAAAAAATTTACGAAGGATAAACTGGTAGGGAGCGTTTCTTTAGCACCTGACAGTAGTTTTGCGTGAGAGAGGATGGGGTTGGGGGGGGGAATTATATTTACCCAAAAAAATTTCGCCAAAGGAGAAATAAATCCTAGGTCCACCCTGGTTTTATAGTTTTTATATATGCGTAAATTAGCATGAGATTTTGTTTTTAAATATTTTATATACAACTTTTGTTTAATTATTGAAGATTTTTTAAGACCCTTGGTAATCCAAGGACTATTTAAGGGTTTTGGTTTTAAGGTTACTTCGGAGACGGGAAAATTTGCATTGTACACCAATAAGAATGTATTAAAGAACTTATTATAGATTACATTTATGTCTTCATTAAAATTATATGCTTCCAGTTTAACAACGATAATTGATATTTAAACGTTTCTAATTTTTGCTTTGCTGAAAATACGTTTTCTTATAGTTTTACTTTTATTAGTGTTAGGAGTTGAAATTGCGTTGATAGTTAGAAAAATGGGAAAATAGTTTGATATATCTATTTTTATAATGTCATTATCATATGCATCTGTTGTTGAAATATTGTCTATTAGGGTGGTTGAGTTTTCTGTTATTTGAGTAGGCCGGTTGAAAAGCGGTATTGCTCCTGATACAAATACTTCATAAAATTTTTTAATTTTTTTGTTTTCACTATATCTTAAGCAATCCATATTTAAATCGCTAATTACAAAATATTTTTTCTTTTCTTTGTTACCTTTATAAAAAGTATTGTACTTTAAGTATAAGCTTAAATTTTCTGACGCACCACCAGGTGGTCTGTAACAACAACTTAGTAGGATGCTTTTGCTATTTAACTTTTCGCTTTTGTTATTTAAAATTTCAATTGTAACGATTTCTTTATCGTCTTCAGAAACGCACAAATCATTCCTAATGTTATGCTCAATGTTATGTAAATCAGAATTCCTCCTCCGCGTTTATTCAATTGTCTTTTTAATAAAATGTTTCAAAACCAGGAAGAGGAAGTTAGAATTATTATTTAAAAACTTTGGCATATATATAATTCTGACATATATAAAATTCGCCGAATGGTCACACACGAACTGTGAACGGAAGAAATGAAGTACATTAGAATAAAGGAGAATTATTTTTCAAACAAAGCATATTTTGACAGTTGTCAAGACAAAAATAAAGATTAATAGAAGAATATTTAAAATATAAATAATAAAGACAATGCACCTAAACAGTACTAACAATAGTAATAATAATAATTAAAAAAAAAGTTGTTATATAAATACTAATATGAACAAAGATATACAAAAATAAGAAAAAAAGAAAAATAAAACAAAAAATAGATTGCAAAAATAAAAGGTATGCATACAACAATGAAAGGCCTCAGAATGGAAAAAAAATATTAATACTAATGTGTAAACATAATTTGTGTAGTGATTAAGTAATAAACATCTTCTCAGAGTCGCGACTATTATTACTGGTGGTTCGATGAGAATCAGCACTAATAACTAGTTTATCCTGTCAGACAAACGTCATCGCCACTTATGCTTTACCCCGCGACTTACGCCTATTCCATACTGCAGTAAAAAAGGATTCACTACAAATAGCCTATATGTTATTATAATTTTTTTTTAACTACCGGTATTTATATCTAATAATTTGATTAGGTTTATGTGTCTCTGGAAGATAATTCCAAATACATATACGTAATATGTATATTATGCAGTAGATCAACACTTTTTATATTACTAAATTTAATTAACATATATATTTATAATAATCCAAACAATTTGGATTACATATAAGACTAACACTAATATCTCTGATATATCTTAGATGACCAGTATACAAACAATGTAGCGGAAAACAAGATTCTACATAAAAATAAAATTGTTTCAAAACCAGGAAGATGGAAGTTAGAGTTATTATAAAACTCATTTTGTGAACACCAAGTTTTCGTTAAACAAATCCCGTTAAAAAAAAACAAAAAACAAATGGTTTTTAGTTTCTTCTATAAAATGTCAACGATTTTCAAAATTTTTGTTCAGACTTCTTATATTTATGCGGACAATTCTGATTTTTTTCATTGCCATTTTTAGAAAGAATTTCTTTTAACTCACTAGCATAATGATAAAAACAATGTATTTTTAAGTCATTAAAATAGTTAATACCTGGATCTGTGTTTTCATTAGATCAAATGTATTTGTTTCTAAAGTTGAAAATAAGTGATTCATAGTCATCCATTTTATATATTTGGTTGTTATCATTTTTTGTGTACTAAATAAGATTTAAAAGAACTTTGTTATACTACTGAGGCGCGCGTTACAAGTTTGGTTTATATAACTTTAGCAAACTTACCCTCAGCTTGAAGTTCTTTTGCTTTTGTATATAGAAATCGTATTTTTTTGATTGCGTAATTGCTATAGTCTTTGTTTAGATATATTTTTTGGTTCCATAATTTTCTTTTTTTATATTCATTTAATATGATTTCTCTATCTTTATAGTTAAGAAACTTTACCACGATAGTTCTTCTTCTTTTACAAGATTCGTGCTCCTTCCTGGTCCTGTGTTCCCAGATTCGTTCTCCTTCCCAGTCCTGTGTTCCCAGATTTGTGCTCCCTCCCAGTCCTGTGTGCTCTTTCAATTGCAATTGCAATGTTATTTTTAATTCCGAATTTCTCCTTTAAGAACTCTTTGACCTTTGATTCTTTGATTCTTCGATTATTGACTCCAGTTCTTGTGTTATCCTAATTGACACAAACATGAAATAATTAAATGCCATAATCCAAATTTAATACTAAAAAAACTATTAAAAAATGTAAGGTAAAAATGTCTTCCTTCTATTTATGTAGGAGAACGTCGTCAAAATCTAAACTTTAAACAGTTTTCACACTGCGCTTTTCTATGTAAAACAAAGGGCGATGTTACCTTAACATATTTGAGCAGAATTAAAGCATCTCAGAGAAGATGATATCGTTGAACAAGTTGAAAGACCACAAGAATGGATAAGTAACTTTGTAAGTGTGCAAAAAGTAAATAAAACTGTCTAGATGCAAGAATCATTAACACAGCAAGTAAACGCGAAAGATTTTTTTTCCATAGTAAACGAAATGGTTCAAAATTTTTTGCTAAGTTAGCCCAGAAGGAAGCTTACTCCTCTATTCAAAATGTCTTGTAGGATATCCTTTAAAAGGGATATAGGACATTCCTATAATAAATTGAAACAGGATTTTCAATAGGATAATGCAATTAAATACAACATTCCCATAGGAATTTCTTTAATATGGGATCCCTATCCTGTTCCAAATTCTTACAGAAGTTCTATCTATAAGACACCGTATATAAAAGTCCATTAGGTATAGGCGTACAGGAATCCTATTCAATCCTGTTTGAAATTTTTATCTGATTGCCCTTTGCAGTTGTTAAATGATATTTAATAGGAATATCCTCTATAGAAAAATCATCATTTAAAAAAGGTGTTTTTATAACATTGGTGAGTCTTATATAATATATATATATATATATATATATATATATATATATATATATATATATATATATATATATATATATATGTATATATATATATATATATATATATATATATATATATATATACATATATTTATATATATATATATACATATATGTATATATATATACGTATATATATATATATATATATTGCATTCCACATTATATATATACATATATATATATATATATATACATATATATATATATTATATATATATATATATATATATAGCATTCTATATGCTATATAGCATATATATATATATATATATATATATATATATATATATATATTTATATATATATATATTTATATATATATATATATATATATATATATATAGCATATATATATATATATATATATATATATATATATATATATATATATATATATATATATATATATATATATATATATAGCATATATATATATAGCATATATATATATATATATATATATATATATATATATGTATATATATATATATATACAGCATATGTAATATATATATATATATATATATATATATATATATATATATATATATATACATATATATATATATATATATATATATATATATATATATATATATATATATATACATATATATATATATATATATATATATATATATATATATATATATATATATATATATATATATATATATATATATATATATATATATATGCTATATGTATATATATATATATATATATATATATATATATATATATATATATATATATATATATATGTATAGTATTCCACAAAATATGTACCATTTCGGTCTCAGGCGTTTTTTCAAATTGTAGAAGATTGGCGCTGAAAAAGTAATGCTGTAGTTGAGCTACTTCTTCATAAGATTTATAGAATTTGAAAAAGTTGAGTGCTTCATTTTTTAAAAGAATGGATTGAGTATCCAAGGATGGATTTAAGAGATAGTGATAATCATTTATTTCCTTTAAAACACGATGAAACAAAAGCATTGATATTTTTAAGAAAACTATTGTTTATAGAGAACATTATGTTGGTAATAGTAACAATTAATATAATTAATAACAATAACTGACTTGCTGACTTAATCAATATTCTGTTGTTGTTTTATTGTTTTTTTTTTGTGAATTTAATTCCTTGGTTTTTTATTAAATTAGGAACTAAAAAAAAATGCCCTAAACTTACCAATATTATAAACACACCTTTTTTAAATCATGATATTCCTATAGAGGATATTTCTATTAAATATTATTTAACAACTGCAAAGGGCAATCAGATAAAATTTCAAACAGGATTGAATAGGATTCCTGTACGCCTATACCTATTTACTTTTATATACGATGTCTTATAGGATAAAACTTCAATAAGATTTTGAAACAGGATCTTGTAGGATTTCTGTACGTCAATGCCTATAAGACTTTTATATCGGTATCTTATAGGATAAAACTTCTCTAAGATTCTATAAGGAACAGGATTGTATGGGAATCCCATCCTTAAGAAATTCCTATAGGTTGTATTTAATTGCGTTATTTTACAGAAAATCCTGTTCCAATTTATTATAGAAATGTCCTATATCCTTTTTAAAGGATATCCTGTAATGCTTTTTGACTAGGGATACTCAGTAGGAGTTGGATGGTGAGTTAAAAGAAATTACAACAGTTCAAACCTACGCACAGTGCACAGTGATTTAGAAACACTTGAAAAAGTTTTTTGAGTAGCGAAATTTAAACAATTTTATTAGCTAACTATTTTCTACAGTTTCTTATATTTCTAACGGTATAAAAAATAAGTACTGAAATAATAGATTTATTTGTTAACTTTGGTTTGAAAATGACCGAAAAATATTCTTTTTTATCGCTAAAATTTTATCATTATTAAAACTTAATTTTTTCCCTAAATACAAAACTTTTCATTTTAATTTTCATTGTTTACAAAGATAATAGATAAATTTATCTTAATTTATAAAAAAATATAAATATGTATTGATACATCTTATTAAAAATGCATTTAAAAAATGCAATTTTTATGAGTTTAAACTGATTTTTATAGTGTAGTGTACGTAAATTAACTCAGAAACGTCAGAAAAACTCTTAAAACATAAAATTTGAAGTTAATTTACGTCGTATTAGCTTTTACATCGTTAATTTTTTTTATAAAATCAGCTTTTTAAAACCACATTATTTCAAAATGGGGCAGGTTGGGGGAGCTAACTTTTTTTTGTTTCTAACACAATGATAGGAACTCTCTTTAAAAAAAGTATTGGCTACGTGAAGGAAGTTTAAGGTAAAAAGTCCTAGCACTTTAAAAATCAGTTTGTACTAATAAAAATTACATTTTTTAAATGCATTTTTATTAAGTTGTATCAATACATATTTACATTTTTTTATAAATTAAGATAAATTTATCTTTGTGTACAATGAAAATTTTTTTAATTTTCATTAATGAAAACATTTTAAGTTTCTTGATGAAAACATCACATGGAAAACGCATAACGGCTATATTAGTTCAAAAGCTTCTAAAATTATTGGAATTTTATATAAAACCAGAACATATTTATGTAAAAAAAGTCTAACTCAACTTTACTACTCTTTAATTCATAGTTATTTAAATTATGCTAATGTTGCATGGGGAAGCACTGAAAAAAGTAAGTTAAAATGCCTTTATCGCCGTCAGAAACACACGATCCGTTTAATAAACTTTGCAAATCGATATACTCATTCCAAACCACTTTTTATTGAAATGAAAGTTCTCAATATTTATGAGCTTAATGTTTTTAATGTTTTGTGCTTTATGTATATGTGGAAAAATGATATATCTTTACCCGTTTTTAAAGATCTCTTTTGTTTGAAATCAATAAATAAATATACACTTAGAAACAATAATTTTATACATGAGCCCTTTTGCCGAACCAAGTTTAATCAGTTTTGTATTGCATATTGTGCACCCTATCTTTGGAATAAAATTGTTTTGTCCAATTTCGACATACATTTTACTTTTCCCATTTTCAAATACAAACTAAAAAATTTAATTATCTTAATGGATGATGTAGTCAGGTTTTTTTAATTGTAATTTTAATTTTCTTTATAACTTTTATTGTTAATTACGTTTTATTTTTTGTTGATTATGTTTTGATGTCGTTTATATACACATGCTTGTAATAGGTTCTGATGATAAGATCAGTACGGTCTTCCTTCAGAAACCTTGTTTGTGTTTGTGAAAGTAATTTATTTACTACGACAACAAATGTAAATTAAAAAAAAAAAAAAAAAAAAAATGAAAGGTTTTGTATTTAGGGAGAAAATTAAGTTTTAATAATGATAAAATTTTAACGATAAAAAAGAATTGTTTTCGGTTATTTTCAAACAAAAATTAACAATTAATTCTATTATTTCAGTACTTATTTTTTTATACCGTTAAAAATATAAGAAACTGTAGAATATAGTTAGCTAATAACATTGTTTAAATTTCGCTACTCAAAAAATTATATTTTGGCCAAATTTCAAGCGTTTCTAAATTACTGTGCAGTGGTGCAAAACCTCAAAAAATTGGCCATAATTTTTTAATTTTGGCATAAATTTTTCAAAGCATAAATTTAATTTTTTATTTCTTTTAAATGAATTATACTGCTTATATTATCTAAAAGTATATTGGTTTGTTATTTATGTTTATTAACAGGACCGCTTAACGGATTTAAAACACGTCATTTTTGTAAAAAATTTTCATTAAAAAAGTACAGAAGTTATAATTTCAATTTCTTTTTTAATTAATCGTAAAATTAAATTTTTTTTTTAGGTATGTTTAAAATATCTTAGCTTCTACGTCAAAAAGATTTCGTCTTCTTAAAGTGAAAAAAAACTTTCAAAAGTTACTATAAAAAAATGCAGCTTTTTGTAATTTTGAATTCGCTGTTTGTTTAAAAGACATCCTTCTCAAGCTAATCTGACTCAATCTTTATTAAGTTCTGGTTATGGTAATACCTAATTAAAAAATTCAGCTGCATATATTCATGCGTTATGATAACTTTTTAGCTACTAACACGCAACCTTTTTTTTTGCTCTAATACTCTCAATGTTTATAATTCGTATAAGTTATATATAAATGCGAATAATATAAAAATTCTTATAAATACCATTAGCTAAGTCATGTTGCTAGGTTAAAAAAAAATTACTTTTTGTTTTAAATGATTTTATACGTTCTTATTTTTATCGTGAACTTTATGAAAAAAGGGATTTTTTTCATGTATTTTATTTATTCGGCCCGAGGGGTAGAAACATTTTTTATTTTATTTTACAATACTACAAATAGTATACGACATTCTTAAGAAAATTTAGTTAAAATTATTAATTTTTGAAGTTTTTATTACAATTTTAATGTAGCGTACTTTTGATGCATTTGGCGATTTTTAACAGCAATTTTTTGATTATTATTGGAATCGCTTTATTTATTTCCATAGAAGCGAACTTTCTAATTTAATCAGTTATACAAAAAAATATAATATGAATAAGATTATAGCGCAAAGACAAAAATAATATTTTTGTCTTTACATAAAAACAACATTTATCAAAATATTAATTTATTTAAAATTACTATGTTAGTTAATAAACATTAATCATAATAGTAGTCAGGCAAATCAACATCACTTTTTTAAGTCTTGTAATAATTCACTATAAAAAGGTCTTTCTTCTTCGTCTATCGATCTCTTCTTCTTCGTCTGTCTCTTCTTCCTAATCGACCTCTTCTTATTTGTCTACCTCTTCTTCCTTATCGTATTTCTTATAAGAAATACGAAAAGGAAGAAATACGATAAGGAAATTTCGAAGAAGAAAGAGTTTTTTATAGTAAATTATTACAAGACTTAAAAAAAAATGATGTTGATTTGCCTGACTACTATTATGATTAATGTTTATTAACTAACATAGTAATTTTAAATAAATTAATTTTTGATAAATGTTGTTTTTTATATAAAGACAAAATATTATTTTTGTCTTTGCACCATAATCTTATTCATATTATATTTTTTTGTATAACTGATTAAATTAGAAAATTCGCTTCTATGGAAATAAATAAAGCAATTCCAATAATACTCAAAAAGTTGCTGTTAAAAATCGCCAAATGCATCAAAAGTACTCTACATTAAAATTGTAATAAAAACTTCAAAAATTAATAATTTTAACTAAATTTTCTTAAGAATGTCGTATACTATTTGTGGTATTGTAAAATAAAAAAAAAAATGTTTCTACCCCTCAGGCCGGATAAATAAAATACATGAAAAAAGATCCCTTTTTTCAAAAAGTTCACGATAAAAATAAGAACGTATGAAATCATTTTAAACAAAAAAGTAAATTTTTTTAACCTAGCAACATGACTTAGCTATTGGTATTTATAAGAATTTTTAAATTATTCGCATTTATATATAATTTATGCGAGTTATAAACATTGAGAATATTAGAGCAAAAAAAAAGGTTGCGTTTTAGTAGCTAAAAATTTATCATAATTTAGGTAAGATAATGTGTAAAAACACATAATATGTGTGTAATAATTTCGAATTATTTATATATATATAAATATTATTTATCATTAGAAAGAACTTTAAATTAGTATTACAATGGTGAAAACTTCATAAAAAACGAATAATTCTAAAAAAAGTTATGCCTATTTAAGTTACAAAATTTCATTATAAGGATTGCTTAAGAAAACTGCAACTAACTTAAGAAATTCGGCTAACGGTACTTTTGTAATAATAACTTCTGTTGCTAAATTGCGCATGATTTTGTTTAAATTTTAGTTCAACACAACTTAAACAAAAAATAAATAATATTGTTTATTTAAATAAAAAAATTTTTATTGACGAATAAAAAATTTTATAATAAAAACTTATAAATTATTATATAAATTACCAAATTAGCGCATATATACGCGCTATTTATTATAAACACTATTTTATAAATATTGGCTTTTATATTAAAAGGCGTATTCTACTTGGTATGTTATTGTATAAGTATAAAGCTTTCGATAACTAAAAAGTGAACTTAAATATAAAGGCTATTAAAAAATTTAATAGCCTCTATGTTTCTACTTATTTTTCTCAATGTTAATGACTTATGGATTTAGTCGGAAAACCACGTGATTTTAGTAATAGCAATAGTTTTTGGGGAAAACATGGTTTGTTTTCTATCAACGTGCTACTATTACACAAGTCACACGACTTTTCTATTCGGAGCCAATAATAAAAGAACTTTAATAAAAAGTTTTTAATTATTTTACCATACAATAAGCGGTAATATTTAAATTTTAGTATTCAGAAAGATATATGGACATGTTTAAGAAAAGTGCTTTAGTGTGTCCTTTGTATACCGCCTTAATTTGAATCGATTAAAACTCACACCCCGTCAAAAAAGAAAAGATTGCTTCTTTTAAAATATAGTTCGTAAATAAAAAATTAAAATTAAATGAATTGTAATCCCATTTGCTAAGTAATGTTTTTAACATATTAGTGGCTATTAAAATAGCTTAGTTTTGAAGCACACCCAAAGATAGAAAAAGTCAATTCTTCGGCAACAGAGTTAACTCAGTGCAATGATACCTAAAAAAAAAATAAAAGTGGATCTCTGAATAAATACATATTATCATAGCACAATCATATGTTCTGGAAAAAAAATATGTAACTGCTATCACTGCATAATCTAAACTATAAGTATAATCTTACCGCTTTAATGTTTACTTGTTAAAAATTAGCATTCATGTAAGCATAAGTCTTTCAGCTTTCATGCTATGAGTTAAAGCTTTCATGCTATGAGGTAACCTTGCAATGATAAAATTTATTAGATTTTTAAAATTACTGAAAAATCCAATAAAAATAATGGAAAAAGAAGTTTAAGTCTTAGGTTAAAAACATATCAAAATAACTCCTGATGTATAACACATTGTGACCTTAAAACAGAAACACCAATTAAACCAATTGAATCCTTCAATGTTTGTTACCTGAAATAGAATAGATGTGACATATAAAAACAATAATGAAAAAAATTTTTTTTTCATTATTGTTTTTATATAGAAAAAATTTCAGAGTATAATGATTGATTTAAATTACTCAGCCCTAACATTTTAGCATCCATGCAGGCAAAGGTCTAGTATTCTGAGTAGAAACAGTATGCAAGGAGCTAGGTAATTGGTATAAGTCAAGTAGTAAACGAGCTTTTGCTTCCCATAGCACGTTGCAACCAAGTCAACCTTGGTTTTTGGATGTCGGTAACAAACCCGATTACCTGAAATAAGATCTGATATAAACAAATAATAAATGAAAGAATTATAAATCTTTTTATCATCACAAAAAAAAAAAAAAAAAAAAAACATCTGTAAATGAAATATATTAATGAAACTAAATAAGCTACATTATTATTTAAAAGAACATATACCTTATTAAAATCAATTCACACACTATTTCTTTATGATATGACCATATTACCACTTATGATGTCTTTAGATAGTTGATATTTCCTCATCTCATACTCTACACCATCACCATCCTCAATCTCATTTGGTTTTCAATAAGAAACTATATATATATATTATATAACACTGTTCCTCTTTTTAACACTAAGAAGTGTGCCATAGTATATATCCTGGCCTGATATGACACCTAGATCACGAAAAGATTTGAATTTCTCAAAAAATTGCGTTCATACAACTTGGATGTATTCACAAGATGCACAATGTAATTTTGATAAATTTTGAAGTTAAAAAGCTTATTGACTAGTTTTTCAGTTTTTTAAACAATTCGCTGTTGGTTGTGAATATATATAATACATGTCCTTCTTACATTCAATGTTTAATTGAGCAGGCAGTGCAAAGTTACAAGCTAAACATCTTTTGACTTCACCATAAAATAAACGTCTACTCTTTTTGGGGCTCATGATTCACTAAACAAAATAGCTATGATAATTCACTTAGGTCAGCTACTAATCACAACCACTAACTATATAAAAAAAATGCTTAGGTCAGCTACTAATTACAACCACTAACTATATATAAAAAAAAATGCTTAGGTCAGCTACTAATCACAACCACTAACTATATAAAAAAAATGCTTAGGCCAGCTACTAATTACAATTACTAACTATATAAAAAAAATGCTTAGTTCAGCTACTAATTACAACCACTAACTATATAAAAAAAAAAAATGCTTGAGTGCACATAAGAAAATAACTACTTGAAATATTTAATAACATACATTAAAAGTATGTTATTAATAATTTCTACTTGATAAGTTCATAAAATAACATTATGTACCAATTAAGTGGACATTTTAACAATATATTTTAAATGTACGTACATTAAAAGTATATTATTAATAATCTCCACTTACTGGTTTATGGGCACTTTCTACTAGTATTATAGGTATAAATATAAATATTAAACGACTTATACCAATTTCCACTTAATTTATAAAGTTAATTTACCATTAGGTAACTTTATAAATTATATGGAAATTGGTATTAATTCTAAAAAAAAAGTTCCATTTTTTTAACAAATTATTATTGCACAACTTTTTAAAGAAATTTATATGAAAACTCAACAAATTTTTAAAATGAAAAGTCAATAATACTAAATGCTCATAACCGTGACACACACACCCCCGAGCCACCATAAAAGATATAATATTGAATACCTCCAGGGAGTGCAAAAATAGAGTATGAGAGTGCAATTATTTTTATTTGAAATTTGGCAGATACGTAGAAAATAGATGTGGAAAACTAAATGAACATGTTAAAAAAATAAATCAACATGCCTTCAATGTTAATACACCTCCCCAACAGGAACGAAGATTTTAATTCCAATAAAATTATTGAAAACGTTAGTACGTTAGTAACTATAAACGTTAGTAACTGCAAAAAAGAACAACCATATAACAAACTTTAAACCTTCTACTTTTAAAATAAAGTCTAAGTTGATATAAGATTCTAAAAAAATAAGGTAACAAAACACATTTTTATGACACCTATGCTAATCACGCTATGAAAAAGTAGGTCACAGATTTTTTCTTTAAAATCGGTGCCGTAAAAGCCAGATACGTACGTACCTACGTAATGCATGAATATATGCAGCTGAATTTTTTAATGAGGTATTAACATAACCAGAACTTTATAAAGATTGCCCAGATTAGCTTGAGAAGGATGTTTTATAAACGAACAGCGAATTCAAAATTACAAAAAGCTGCATTTTTTAATAGTAACTTTTAAAAGTTTTTTTTTTACTTTAAGTAGGCGAAATCTTTTTGACGTAGAAGTTAAGATATCTTAAACATACTGAAAAATTAATCTTATGAATAATTAAAAAAGAAATTGAAATTATAACTTCTGTACTTTTTAAGAAAATTTTTTTACAACAATGACGTGTTTTAAATCCGTCTAGCAGTCCTGTTAATAAACAAATAACAAACCAATATACTTTTAGATAATATAAGCAGTATATTATTATTTAATATATCATTATTAGTATACAGTATATCATTATTAGTATAGTCGTTTAAAAAAAATTAAAAACCAATTCTATGTTTTGAAAAATGTTGAATGACCAATTTTTTAAAGTTTTGCACTACTGTGAGACGTGGGAGTTTACCAAAACAAAAAAGTAGTATTTGAGATTTACAATTCGTTAACTTATACTAATTATAATATATCTTGTATAACTGAAATGCTATAAACTGTTACAAATTCATAAGCACTTATATATTAACAATTTCGCAATAATTAAAAAATCATTAAAAACTTTAATTAAAAAATGCAGACTGATTAAACGAGTTATCGTTAATCGATCGACATATCGGTATAAATAGATAACAATTTCTTTTGTTTAAAACAAATTTGTAACAATGCGCATGCATAAGTAATGAGCATGGCTCACGAAAACAACAACGAGTAGCACATTTATCTCTCATACCTCGTCCATAGTAAAACTAGTTAAAAAATAATACAGTTTTATTATAACTTATAACTGTTGTTTATATTTTAATTATAAAATAATTAAGATATTAAATATTTATTATGATAAAAAGATTTTTAAAATTTCGAGGCTATCTAAAGTGTAGTTACGGTACTTGACCGACAACCATTTGACATTCGAATCGCAAATCCATTTATATATATCTTTCATAAAGTTGATGTCATCGTGAAGAGAAAGATTTAATTTTTCACAAAAATTAAACCACAGACGTAAGTTTTCTTCAAATTCGTCCCTCGATAATAAATATGTTGAAATGAGTATCGTCAAGGATTCAATTTTATTATTTGGTTTCCAACCTTCAAATTTATTTGGACGATGAAAGACAACAATGCGAACATTAATCAAACAATTAAGTATAAGAGCTTTTTCTTCATTTTTTAAAGTACTTTCATGATCAAACTCCAATACCTCCAGTGTTCTTCCTGAGTTTATTAACTAATTCACAAAATAATTTTCGCAAGAAGTTTCATAAAAGGGTTTCTTATCGTAAATACGAATAATCCACGATCTTTTATATATGAATGATTTTATTTTATCAGTAAATAAGGATTGACTTTCATAAAAACATTCAATGAATAAACTTTTATTGTTACTTAAAGAATCGCGTATAAGATCTTAAAACAAGGAAATTTAAATTATAGTTTTAGTTTAAACTTACAAGTAAATAATTGTTAAAATAAAACTATATTAAACAAGGTAAAAATGTTAAACATTGGTAATTAATAAAAAATTATTGATAATTAATAAATAATAAACATTGGTAAACATCGGTAATGCAATTAAAATAATAATACTATAAACATCAAATTAATATAAGCGTTTAAATTTTAGCATATAAATTTGCCGAATGGTGACACGACCAGTAAAAGTCTGAGGAAAAAGGAAGTACATTAGAATAAAGGAGAATTATTTTTTGAATAAAGCATATTTAGACAGTTGTTTAGACTTGTTAAATCATTTTGTAATGATTGTTTCAAAACTTCGTTATAAAATTGAATGACTCCATATGAATATTGAAAATCTTACATTGATAACACTCTTCTTTCTTTCCTATATACAACTGTTTGCAGCCTATGCGCAAACAGTTGTATATTTAGGGTAAGAAAAAAGATTGTAATCAACTTAAGATATTTAATATTCAGATGGACGGTGTAATTATCAACAACTAATGCTACCTTACAGCCTTCCATGGCCACCGAAAGCTTTTGTGACGCCCGGGGCGTGGCATACATAGTTTTAAATTAAAAGCATGTACAATTATACAATTTAATGACTTTTTTTTTATTTCTAATACTATTAGTTAACATCCATATTTTCAAGAAATGCATTGCGTTATTAATCCAAATCTGGATTAATAACACTTAGACAACGCATTCAATAAATTAATAAACAGATTCTATGAAATCATCATTGAAAACAATCTTTTCTTGCTTTTTCACGAGCTAAATTAGAATTAGAGTCCATATAGATTGGACAATAGACTTTAGACCCTTTGAGAATATATGGTTTAGAAAGCCTAAAGTGTTTTCACAAGTCAAAAACTAAGGCTCCTTCAAACGAATAAGATGCGAAATATCTTCCATAAAACTGTCTTCTATTTCACAAGATTTAATTTTTACCGGTTCTCGATCTTTTAACCAGAAGAATGAGAATCTTAAAGAAACAGTATTTACAGCCTAAATTTTAATTGTAAATGATAAGCAATTTTGTATTGCAGTATAAGGTCACTACGTACTTTGAGAATAGTTAAGCCCAGTATTTTTTAGTTTTTGATCGTAACTAAAATGTTTAATAAACAATATTACGCGTTATTGAACAAGTTTGAGTAGAGAAATTTACAAATACAAAACTCTAGATGCGGACTAATGTACAGCCCGGGCAGTTTTTTCCATAGCTAGAGAGCTCTGACACCCAAATGACTTCTTGAGATAACCAAACATTTGATGGCAACCCGAGCAGCTGCTTCTTCTTGTACTTTGAGGTTGTTAGGTTTTAGTACTCCAAGGTCACGCTCAACGCATGTTGAAACTAGATTGCATCCGTTACTGTCAGTTTCAACCATGATATTGCTATTAATTTTTTGTGACAACCAACTTGCTTTACTTTGCACTTCTAGACATTGAAATTCACAAGACAGTTGTGCAAACAATTTACAGCGCTGTCAGTGTCCACTTGAAGTGAAAATTCATTGACATTGATAACTCATATGATCTTGCTATCATTGGCGTATAGTTTGGCATTTTTATAAATGCAGCTTGGTAAGTCATTGATGAAGAAAACAAATAGCAGTGATGCAAAAGCTAATCCTTCAGGGACACCATTCGTCAGCTTTTTTCACTCAGACGTTTATTCTCCAACTATTACTTATTTATGTCCATTAGCCAACTAAAAATATAGTTTAAGTTGGCCTAAAATGTCATAGGCATCAATTTTATAAAGAAATTGTTGTGTAACATTGTGTTGAAAGCTTTAACAAAGTCATTTAAGATTATGTCAACTAGACGTCCATGATAAACTGCTTTCATTAAAATGGTACAGGATTTAATTAGGTTTGCAAGCGATCTTTATGATCTGTGATAAGATTGTGCACAGTGTTTCATAATCCAATCTAAGATAATTCTCTCCCTCACCTTGCACGGCAAAAGTGAGACACCAGCTTGTAGTTATAAGTCTTGGCTTTTTTTCCTTTCTGAGGGTAGCCATTTGATTTGCGTTGAGATTTTAACACTCCAAAGAGAGATATGATATCTTAGCAAATGAAGTTATTTAATTTATTTTTTTTTTTTTTTAAATTTTGCTATTTAAAATTGTTAATCATTTTTTTCAAAATAATTATAAAGGCATTTATAAGATTTTTAAATAAAATGTTTTGTTTGGATAAGACCTAGTTTCTGCTTTATTAGTTTTTTTACTTCGTAAAAAAAATATCATTATGGTTTTTTTTTTGTCTTTCGTCTTTTGACCCTCCTATAATCTGGGTGCCCAGGGCACATATGTTCCTTTTGCCCCTCCCTCTCGGCAACCCTGCAGCCTTCTAATGTAAACTTTTTTTCGTATAATCTGATCCATTCTTCAATAAGTTAACTTATATTAATAATAAGTTAATTTATATTAACAATAAGTTAATTTATATTAACAATAAATTAATTTATAGTAACAATAAGTTAATTTATATTAACAATAAGTTAATTTATATTAACAATAAGTTAATTTATATTAACAATAAGTTAATTTATATTAACAATAAATTAATTTATATTAACAATAAGTTAATTTATATTAACAACCTTCTAGGAATTCTCATATCTAAGCTGGCATTGTTTGCTGATGATACAATCATTAATACTTATCTTGATAAGAAGCCAATACTCTTTGATTGCGTTGAGGGGGTATTTGAGCTTGAAAAAGATCTCACTTCTGCTGCAGCATGGGGCTATAAGTGGTTGGTTAACTTTTGCTCAAATGAAATTCTATATTTTTAGCTAATCGCTATTGCAATAATGTAGATCTTCCTATGTTTATGAATGGTAATGTACTCAATAAATCATCCACTGTTTGTTTTCAAGGATTAACTCTTACTTCCAAATCTTTCTTCGAAACCATATATCAAATCAATTTCAAAAAATAACATCTGCTAAGGATGCATCTCTTTATTGTGTTTGCCACTTTCTTACTCCAGATTCTACTCTTTATCTCCATAAATCTCTAATCTGTCCTTGTATGGAATACTGTTGCCATATCTGGAGCAGATCTTGGAATGATGCCCTCTCTCTTTTAGACAAGGTGCAAAAACGCATCGTAAATATAGTTGGACCTGCTTTTGAAACCTCCAAACATTATCACATTGTCTTAATGTTGCATCTCTTTCTAATTTCTATAAATACTATAATAAGCGCTGCTCTTAAGAGCTAGCGTCTCTTGTGGCATCAACTAAAATTCATTCTTAAGTTACTAGTCATTCAAATAAGTCTTATCCTTTTACTGTGACTGATCCTAAGTGCTCCAAAAACTCATCTAAGTGCTCCAAAAACTCATCCAAAAATTCATCTAGTTTTTTTCCTCAAACATCAGTTCTTTGGAATTTGCTCCCTTCATCTTGTTTTCCTGATTCATATAATTTGCAATCTTTTAAGTCGTCTGTTAATCGTTATCTTGTTTATAAACTTTATCTTTCTTTTTCCAGTAACTTCCATTTCTAATAATGGTTGTTTGCAGTCTTGTTGGAAGTGAAGATGTGTAAAAAAAGTATATACATATACATTGCTAATTTTATAGCTATTTAAGAATACAAAACTGATATTTCTACTTTTCATAAATGCTTTAAATTTGTATTATTATTTCATCTGTACTTGCATTAATAAGCGCATTTTTCATAAAGCAAATCTAGGCAACTGCCTTGGGGCGCCAATTGAAAAGGGGTACCTAACTTTTTACTTTCCCAAAAAAATTTTATCAGACATTTTTTTTTTTTTTCATTGCCTGAACAGAATTAATTTTGAATTTATTCGAATTTTTTAAAACTATTTCTATTGTTTAACATTAAAAAAAAAAAGATTTTAACGATTTTAAGATAGGTAGGAGTGTCTTTAAGCGGACAACATTAGCTCAAAAAATCACGTTACATTACCTAATTTTTGTTCTGTTGTGTAAAACTGGTTATTTCTATTACTTTTATAGCGTATTTTTGCTTTTTATTAAATCAATAAACTAACAAAAACAACAGATATATAGTTTTTGCTGTAGATATGTATTGTTTTAACTTTTATCACGAATTATAAGGTGATGACTAATCATATGCCTTAGGGCACTGTAGCCACAAATGCTACACTGCTTGCATTTCCATTTATACTTGGGCATCCAACAACAGGATAGGTATGCTAAAACTGTAATTAAAACTAAATTTACAATAATTTAATAAAAATAATACCCATAAAATTCTAATAGTCTTTAGGCTTATCAATAACTAAGAGTATTAAGTTTTTATTTTAATGTTAACTGTCATTGGAAAAAATTCTTTAAAGGGATCCCCAAGTGCCAAGACAAGTTGTATTCATAACATATATAAACATTAGAAAATAAGTTAAAAATTAATTTAACTTTCCAAAACAAATTATTGAATGAGATACTAACAAAAAACTTCTTTATTTTTAATGCCATTTTGTTTCTCACAAAAGAAAGTTCCGGCTCTGACTATTTTTACTTTTTAAATCTGGTCTGATTAATGCGCTTATATTTCACGTCAATAGAAAAAACTTCTTTCAAAAAACTTAAAACAAGTTTAAAATGTAAGGGTTTCCCCTTTGACGGTTAAACGAAAATGTAAGACTCAAGTTTTTAATATCAATTTTATATATATCTAAAAAATATATATTAGATCATTTTGAAATTGATTTCTTGAATAAGAAATATAAATTATTATAAAGTTGAAAATATATATAAAATCATTTTTAAAACGGTTTCCTGAATTTATTAAAAAAATAAAGATTTTAAAATTTTTCAAAATTATGTTGGATTATATTATACTTAGTGTTGTTATAAAAAAATTGATTACTTTTTTTCTAAGAAAAATATTCAGCTCGTGTATTTTAAAGTTTGCTTTGCTTAATTACTATTTTTATAATGCTAGTTTCTTTCAATTCAAAAACGTAACAATACGTTGAACAAAAACTACAAACATGCTTCAGCGAACATTTTTTATAACCACCGCAGACTAAATATGAAGGGGAAAACCCAACCTTATTGTGTAAAACTGAATTGAGTTTAAACAACTCTGAGTTCTAAGTCAGTTTAAAAAACTCTGAGTCTAAAACATTTGCGGTTGAAACCATGTTTTATTTTTAAAAAAACTATGCAGATTTGAGAGCCTAAAATTAGGCTCTACCGGAAGTATAATGGCATATGAACAAATATTTTTCTTAATATCTTATTCAATAATTTGTTTTGGAAAGTTTAATTAACTTTTAACTTATTTTCAAATGTTTATCTATGATATGAACACAATTTGTCTCGGCACTTTGGGATCCCTTTAAAAAAATTTGAAATAATATAAACTATTTGATAACTTTATTTTCAAAATTAGTAAAAATCTATACAAAATATTGTTTCAAATGTTACTTCCTAATTAATAATAAATAAGCCTTAGTTTTGCTTACATTTTTCTCAAGACTAGCATCCACATAAAAACTTTTAAAGTAATATTTTAAAAATAATCCGATTTTATTAAACTTTTGCAATTTCAAATAATCAACAAAAACAGTAACTTCTTTAATTTTAAAATGAAGCTACAATAGTCAAAAAGTTCAATTCTAAAAGTTTATGGCAACTGTATGGATAAAGCAAATATTTAAAATTGTAAAATAGTTTTCAGGGCTCCTGAAAAAACTTTAGGAGTCCTGAAATCTATTATTTTTTGACTCAAGAGTCCTAGAATCCCTGACTATCAATTAACCTTAAAAACTATACATTCAGGGCAAGAAAAGTTCTTTATTTACTGGTGTGGATTTTCAAGTTCATTCCATTGTTGTAGTTTTAATATTCCAGAGTCTGAGTAAAAATAGTCTGTCTTTCAACCCAAGAGTACTTTTTGGTATTTTTGATAGACAGAAAGATTTATAAAACATTTTACTGGCTTAATACAGTACAATCTCTCTAATTCGAATCTCCTTAATTCAAAAACCTCCATAATTCGATTAAATGCAAAGTGACCGTGAAATGCGTTTAAGAGAAATTAACTTTCGATAATTCGAAAATCTCTGTAATTCGAACTTTTATTTTTCCCCATAAAATTCGAATTAGAGAGATTCTACTGTAGTTGAAGTTGGTTGAAATGTAATGCTGATGATAATGATGGCAAGAATAACAATGATTATGACAATGAGCCACCATCAGAGTCAAAATAAGACTTTAAGGGTTAATACATCACCAGAAGATAGAACCAGGAACCAAATGTACAGCTATTCATAGAAAGAAAGACAAGAAAACATAATTAAATCAAGATCTTAAAATCCAATATACAATTTATTATTAAATTAAATTAATCTTGCAAATCTTTAGTGTTTTATAATATCTTTTTAAAGACCTGTTTCCCTAATATGGCTTCTATAAAAATAACAATACATAAATAATTAAATGTACTTACTACAAATATGAATCTTTTCTTGGTTTGAATTATTCAAATTAGCAAGAAACTTCAAAAATTTAGTTTGACTTGTATTAGTTAATCCAAATATCATTGATAAACAAGTTGTCAGTTTTTTATTGGCCAATATATCTTTACCACTAAAATAATTATATGCATATACTGAGACACAGAACTCCATTACTGTTAGATGTGCGAACTGATAATATAAGCCTAGATGTGTTTCAATTTTTTCAATAAACCCATAAGATTTATCTTCAACCTTACCAAACTCATGGAAAAGTTTTTGAATTTCTTCTTTGGAAAAAATTACTTTATTTTCAACAAACAATTCAAATGCAATTTTACAAATATCTAAAATAAATTGCTTGTATGAATCATTTTCCATCATCTTATAAATTGGAATACCATTATTGGTAATATGATTACTTAAAAAGTATAAAAAGATACTTGCATATAAATCTGTCATAGTTGAGATTGAAAATTCTCCTTGTTTCGAATTAGCAATAATTTTACACATTGAAGACAAATAAAACGGAATAGATGCCATTGCTTTTGCAATCGGAGTTTCCTCAATAAAAGTTTTTACAAATTCTTTTTTATCCGCAGTAACATTTTTTTCAATATAAATAGGTATTTCATTTTCGTTAAACCCCATTATTTGAATGGTTAGCCTATTGTTATGAACCTTACACTCCCAACAAACACTCTGATACTTATCAATAGCATATAGTCTACCAGCTAACACAGATTTATATTTTTGAATTTCTGCTAGAGCACTAACAATTGGATATTTAGTATTAGAACTATTATTTATTAAATCATCTAAGTACTTAAACTCATCTAAACCATCAATCATAAATATTATGTTATGGTTATTAATATCTAAATCTTTTACAAAATCTAGGTAAAATTTATTTAGCAATTCTTTAACATTAGAAATATTTTCACACTGATTGAGTATTTTGCATTCAAAATAAAATACAAAATCCACATTTTTCCAAATCCGATTATTAGCCCAATCAAGTAAACATTTTCGTAATAACCAAGACTTGCCAACCCCAGCTATGCCTGATATTAATAGAAGAGATTTTTCTTTTGTAAATACTTCATTATATGATATTGGTTTATAACTACTTTGTTTCATTTCTTTCTGTTTAACCTTATAAATATTTAAAATATCTATTCGAACATCTGCTGCATCAACAATACACAACTCAATAAATTTATTTAATAAATTCACACTTGCACATGTTATTAGTGGTGGTCGAAGTTCATCCACTTTCTCATAGGTTTTAATATAACTCTTTTTTAGTGCAACTGATGTCTTCTTATCTAAAAATACAAGAAAACATTAATTTGATCATCATCATCATCATCATCATCATCTTATACCTCTGCAGTAACTAATTTTTACTTATAAAAAAATATTTTGAAAATTAATATCTGGTGAGGGAGAAAAAAGAAAGGGGTGGGGATTTATATTATATCTTCTTTCAATTTATTTTTAGCTAACAATTTTGAAATGACAAGAAATAAAAATGTCAACTTATTTTCGGACTAATCAAAATCTCAAAATCCAAACTAAACTTTTTTACAAAACTGCCTAAAACAATTTAATACTTGCCTAGTTTGCTGCCAAATGCGGATTTTTAATCAGCAGTTTTTTTATATAATTTTAATAGGATTTAATATGCTTATATAGGTTTTATATGGCAAAGAATAAACCAAAGGATCATTTTTGACAAATCGATATTTATGTGATTTTATTATAGTTGGACAATTTTTAAAGCCTGACTACACTGAAAGTTTTTTTTTTTATACCAGTAGCTGATAAAAATAGCTAATAAATAAAGATAAAAATGACTGATATACTTTTAAATGTTTAAGACTATTATACACTTTTTTTTAGTTTTAAGATTATTTTTTTTGTTGATAATAAATAAAAATTAGTAGGTGGGGGAGGGAGAGGGATCTTAAAAAGCTTGGATTGGGGAGAGGGAATTTTTACAAAAACTAATAAAGGCTCCTCCCATGTATTAAATGGAAAGAAGAGTATAAGATTCAAGAGTCGAATTAGAAGAAAAGCTTTTTGCAAATAGTTTAGCCTTATCCTTGGAAGAGGTAATAACATCAGCCCCATGAATGAAGGTGGAACATGAATGAGAGATAAAATGTTAGACCTACTTTTGTTAAAAATTTTTCTCTAGAGCCTAACTCCCGAGACAAGATACAAGATATAGTGAATCGGAATATGGTAGCTTAGCATCAGACAGCACCTTTTTGGATTGATTTCATACATTAACATACAGGCGTTTGTTCACAGGAGAGTTGTTCTTTTCGGAAAAAAAAAAATGATTATGATTAGATATAGGAGCTTCACAAGAAGATGAAAACCATGGAGTAGAACAAGACTTGACTTGGAACCAACGAGTAGGAATAAAAGCTTCTGCTCCTGCCTGTATCCAGGAGTTTAGTAGAAGGTGCATTTATAAGCTGAGAGAGAAAAGACATCAGCTCAAGAACAATAATCGAGAAAATCAGGAAAAGAAATCCCAGTCAGCTTTAGGGTAGTAGTAGGTAGTGGGATGATAGGGTGAGTCCGAAGAAGTACAAGATGAAAGATTTATGGAGATCATTGCCTGGTCAAAACCGCCTTAAGAAGACAAAGAAAAACTGAATAATACAAGCTAGGGTCAGAGATTAAACACAAAATAAGGAGTGAAGGTAAGTGATTAGGGTTGTCTGGAAAAGGGGTCACAAAGATAACTATCTGTGTAAAAGAAATGCCGAAGTTGTGAGCTTTAGTGCCAGCAGGTTTAATGGCATTAGAGTCATGTCATTCACTGCGATTAGCATTAAAGCTTCCGATGGCAGCATTATTTGCAGAGGGGTAAAGATAAAGACCATGGTCAATTTGATTAGAAATTACACCTAATAGAGTACAGTCTTGGGAAGAAGGAAAAAAATAAAGAACAAAGTGAAAGGTGATAGAGTGAAGAGGTGTGGAAACAAATAAAAAAATGGTACAAATATTCAAACCTGATATTACGACAAATAGGTGAATTGATGCGTATGTATACCCCCAAGCCAAACATATTACTATTGGAGTCTTTGTAAATCAAAGGTTAGTACCAATCAACACTGACATCTGAAGAAGGAACAGTAGAATTTAGATTAGTCTTACAAAGAGCAAGCAAGTCATGTAAATTTTGCAAGAGGTAAGATTCAGCTGATGTAAGGTTACTTCGCAGACCAAGAATATTTGTAAAAGATATATTAAATCAGTTAAGTGGTGGGGATAATTTTTTATGTATAACATTTTGGGTTGGGAATTATAAAAACCAGCAAAAGCGGTACGTTTTGTTTGGTTTTTATAATTTCAAATAACTCTAATACTGGATTGGAAATAGGAAATGTACAAAAAAAATCCCAACATTTGTTAAACAGCAGGTTTTCAAGGAAATTGTGTTAAAGCTAGCAACGGTAAACAACTTCTCTATAAATAGCAAAGCAAAAAGTGAATTCATTAGAAAATCATTGTCATAAAAAAGCATGGTATTACCCAAAAATCCATCCAATTTTATGAATATGATTTTAAAAATATATGATTTAGATTTTTTTGAAATAACAAAAGAAATTTACGAGGTTTGTCATTAAACAAATATTACAATAATAAGGTAGTATTCGTAAATGTTTCTAATTAATATATTTTTCTTAGTTTATAAATTTAATTATATTTATGTGTTATTTATTATGTGTTCATATGTGTTGAGGTTATATGAGTTTATATTTTGTAAGGGCGTAAATACCTTTTATATATGAAGTGTTTCTATGTTTATGATGTGTTATAATGTTATGTGTTTATAGTTTGTAAGTGGTTATCATGTTGTTTGCATGGTTTCAAATTGTTGTGGCTTGGCTTAGTTTACAGCAAGAGTGTTGACCCTGTTGTCCCCCCTCCCCTTAATTATTTGATCTGGACAAAAATTTCACCCACCTCATTCTTTTATCCCCCCTCCCCTGCCCTTGTATTAAACACCGGCAAGCACTTTTAATTTTGAAAAATTCATTTAGAATTACTTAAAAATGTTTTTAGCTCTAGATAATTAAGTATTAAACTATCAGAATGATTAGGATTCTAGGTCCGCCTACTCTTGGCAATGACCAAGATATATTGTATTTTTTTGTCTTTACTGACAGCTTACATTTTATGGTTTGTATTTGCAAGTCACGATTTTCTTTATCGTTAGAAGAATGTCTAAAAAATCAACTTTATTTAAATATATATTTACACTTATCAACAAAGTTTTGGAACCTGGGGATGACTCCAATAACTGGATCACTTCCGCAGATAAAATTGCACTTCCTGCAGATAAAATTGTGGATATAGTAGAAAAAAAACTGTCCGATTTCAAATTATTAATGATCATAGCAAGTGTCACTGACAGAGCATCCGTAATAAAAAAATGGGCATCACTTAATGGTATTGAACATCAGCTGTGTTATACTCATGGACTTCATTTAGCAGTATGTAGCTCTGTACAAAAAGCTTTTTGATTTATCATTTAGCAGTATGTGATGCTTCATTTCGCAATATATAATGCTCTTTACTAAAAGCTCTTTATAAAAAAATCTTCGAGGGCAAAAAGTTTTGAAGATGATTCACAGTAGCAAGCTTCTGAGGACAATTTTAGTGATTGTGATGATTATGATATATTTACATTTGGGACATAATGATGAGACATTCAGCTAAATAAGCGTAACATTTACTGATGATTTACAAACTAGTCTAAATATTTCCTTAATTTATTTCCTTAATGATTCAGAAGGTTTAAAAAGTTGTTTAAATGTTCTGCAAACCTCCTCTTAAAAGTGAAATCTTGCAAATGTCATAAAATGTATGTTTCATAAAGAACTTAAGCTAATATTGGATGTTAAAACAAGGTGGAATAGTTTTGTTGCAATGCTAGAAAAGATTTCTAAAAGTAAAAATATGTATATTAAAAGCAATGATTGATTTAAAATAAATTCTTAATATTTCAGAAGAAAAATATGTGTTAATGAATGCAATAACAATTTTGCTAAAACCAATAAAAGTTGGAATAGAAAAGCTTTTCAGAAGTAATGCTAATCTACTTGATGCAGTAGGTGTATTGGAAGTAAGGTTATTCTTGAAGGCCTACACTTTTCTTCATTTGAGTAACTTTAAGGGTACCACAAGGTTCTATCTTTTTCAAAAGATTTTCTTAAAAAGTCTGGACTAAAAACTGCCGGGGCCAGGGCCGGGTTTGCAAAAAGTCTCATTCTAAGCCAGGACCGAGGCCCCGGTCACTTACTAATATATATAAGTATGTAAATAATATATGTAAAAAAGCTTATTTAAAATAAAATCATCTGAAGAATTTATAGTAAAATATTGTTTTTCATTAGAATTATGCAACCCTCAGAATGAGAAAAAATGAGATCGGCAATAAATTGCCAACCTTAAACTGTTAGAGGTCGCCATCAGGTCGACAAAAATAATTGACAGAAAGGGATTACCACAAAGCATAGAAACAAGGTCAACCTAAAAGACTTTAAGGTTGGCAGTTGCCGACCTTAATTCCAAGAGCTGATATTACTGATGTAATTATGCAATGATAAAAAAAGCAGAAAAAAAAAAATGCTTATTTATTGTTACATTATTGTTAGCCTTAATGTAAAAAAGTTTATAACTGAAGATTTATTTAAAATGTTTGGACATTTTAAAAAAATATCAAAACTTTTTAAAAACCTTTTTCAAAAACATATTTTAAAAACTGTAAAATAGCAACCACAACAATGAACTAAATAACTTTAGTAGTTTTTAAAAAGCTATTTAAATTTTATATTTTTAAATAAAACTTTTAAAGAATAAAATATACTTTATAATACGCAATATTTTAACTTAATATCTTAAATACGACTTAATCAAAGTGAAAATAATAGATACACTTTATTTAAAACTTAAATTAAATCTTTTTAATTAAAAAGTTATAAAAATTTGTTAAATTTGAAATACATGGCACAGTTGAGTGTGAACAGGAATAATTAAACAGGAAAGGCGTATCTTTGCAGGCTATTCCTGACCAAGCATTCAATTTTTTTTACGGCAACTTGACCAAAGCTATTTAAAATTTTAAAAACATTTCAAAATGTGCTGAAATATGGTATAAGGTAATAAAGTGAGAAATTGGTTGTATACTATAAAAATACATTGTATCAAAATTATCAATAGATATTATATAGTTGAAAGGGTTTTTTGCTATGTTTTGTAAACTTTCTAATGAAATGTTTTTACACTACGCTCAACACTTTTAAATAAAGTTTCAAAATGTTATTAAATAAATTGAGTCATAAAAATCCTAGAATCCCCTATAACATTTTCAGGTTACATTACTTATTGTAACGTAAACGAGATTCGTTACGTTACGTGCAAAATGTCCGTTATTTTTACGTAACCGAGACGAAATATTTTACGTAACGATACGTAAAATTGTAACGTAACAATACCTGCAAAATGTCCGTTATTTTTACGTAACCGAGACGTAAGATTTTACGTAATGATACGTAACATTGTAACGTAACGTTACGTGCAAAAATATAATTTTTACGTATCCGAGATATAACGTATAGCGTATTAATACGTAACATTTAGACCTAATAAGGTGTGATCATGGTCACCTACGGCGACTTTCAATTTGCAACATCTTGAATTATTATATGCGATTACATTTTCGTCACAGCTTACACTTATAGCCGAAATAGTTCAGATAAAACAACAAAACCTTCGTCTAAAGTGTAAGGGGTAAACAGATACTTTTACAACAATAGTAATCACACTAAAACTTAAAACAACAACCAGCAATACTAATAAAAATTCTTATATTACTTGATTGTAACAAAAGCTTACCGTATTACACTTAAAATAACATGCCAGATGCAAGAGATTGTCAAAATTCACATTATAAACACATTTTTGATTGTGGGGTAATAAAAACATAAGAATTGTTGCACTAGTATATATGTCTGTATATATATTTATATGTATATATATATATATATATATATATATATATATATATATATATATATATATATATATATATATATATATATATATATATATATATATATATATATATATATATATATATATATATACGGACCTGTAACGTGAAATTTTTTAGAAAAAAGGCAGATTATAATAGTAAATATAAATTTTTCTTAATTTTAAATTTAAAAGTTGTTTGAAATAAAGAGAATTTGCAAATAAAGGGGGATCGATTGCACCTGATTACCCTCCTCCCTCCTCCTCATATATTTTTCAAATTTCATATAAAACTTATTAATGACGATCAGAAAAAAGCATTTAATTCAAAAGTTTATTATAACGAAAAAAATAATTAACAAAGTAATAATATAATCTGTCTACATTTTGCCTCTAATTACTGTCTTTGGTAAACGAAATATCATCAAAGGCGTTACTGTCAGAATTATCATTACCAATAGATTCAGGTGCAATACTAGCCTTCTTTGGTGCCGACTAGGTACGCCTATTAGTCTGGCTTCTGCCTTGATTACTGCTTGTTTTGCATGCATTGGCATTCGTTTTAATTGATCCCCAAGCGCCTCTGCCACTTTATGGACGTTAATGCGTTTTTGCAATCTTAGCTGCAGAGAATCTTTAAAATATAAAAATAAAATCTACATCCTAAAAGGAATAGAATCGATAAAAAAAACAAAACATTTATCCAATTATATAATTATTGAAATCACATTAGCACAACAGTATAATTTTTTTTGACAAAATAAATAAATTTAGCGGCAAAACACCTTAAAAAATGCCCCAAATTGTCCCCAAAATAATTGACTTTGAGCGCAAGGTAAATCTCAATACTTTGTAAAAAAAAAAATTTTAATGTAATTATAATGGTCCAATTTCTTTTTTAGATTATTGTGTATTCTGGTTTTTTCGTATTTGTTGTTTAAAATAAAATAAAGTTTCGCAAAATTTAGTCAAAAAAATAAAACTTTATTGCGTATTTGCCCATAGTTATTTTTTTCCTAAATCTTTTTTTTTAACTTAAACAACATTTATGAAAAAACCGGAATACATAACAATCTAAAAAAAATTTCGGTCACTATCGCATAAGAAATTTTGTTTTCAGAAAATATTTAGCGCATTTTCCGGGGTTTTTTGCTGCTTGAGCACAAGGTAAATGTCAATATTTTTACAATTTTTTTTTTGTAATTGTATTTTCTTCATATTTGCTCCATATTGGGTTTCTTGTGTATTTTCGTTTTATAATAAAAAAATTTTTGAACACCCCTAATGTCTAGTTTAAAAGCCGAAAAATTCAAGCATAATTTTAACTATCATTGCTAATTGTATATGTATAAATGTATTTCTAGTTAGGAGTCGTTCATTAAGTACGTATGCTTTTATTTCAATCCATCTTCCCCTCGCCTTTTTAGTACCCTCCACCTCAATAAAAGAATCTACGCTTTTAACGTACCTACCTTTTTTTTAGTTAAGTGTCTTCTTTTATAATTTTGATATACGCTTTTTTTAGTACCCTCCACCTCAACAAAAGAACCTACGCTTTTAACGTACCTACCTTTTTTTTAGTTTAGTGTCTTCTTTCTTTTATAATTGACCCTTAACCCCCCCCCCCCGCCCAAATCGTATTTACACCATTTACAGATATAAATATAAGGTACAGGCGCAATGGAGTGTTCATACATCAACTGTGTATTGTTTCATGTACCTCAAAATAATACTTTTCTACCGCATTAAAATCTAAGTTTTAATCAAAAAAGTTGCAAAAAATACTTGAGTATTAAAAATGTTTTAATATGCCGTCTTCAAATTTATTAACGATTTACGCCGTTTATAAGACTTAAAAAAAGTTTCCTTTTAAATCAAACCCACTAGCAATCTGATTTAGCTACTTTATAAGAAACAGGAATTATTTGAGATCTTTTTCATATAAAAGGATTAAGTATATATATAATAATTACATTCATCTCAAATAATTCCTGTTTCTTATGAAATAGCTGAATTATATTTGCACAATCTAACATCATGTGCAATCCTGTCCGCTGACTCTATGCTATCTTTCTAACACGATTACTTCCATCTTTTTGCTCTAAAATAACTTCGTTCTTCCAAAACTCACTTTACTCTCGGCCGTAAAGCGGTTATGACGCTCCTTCTTGGGGGCTGAACATGTCTTTGCGTGCCTTGGTATGGTGGTCTCTGTATGGCAACTAGCCGGAGGAGAATAAACCACAATACCTATATAATAATTACATTGGATTGCTTGCGGGTTTTATTTAACAAAGATTATTTTCTAAACTTATAAATTTAAAAGCTTTTGATCAAATAAAACGTAATGTAACTTTATATAATCTAAATGTGAGACGCATTTAAAATACCTATAGATTTTTTTGACGTTATGTTGCGTCTTAGTTTACACGTATTAAAAGTACACTGTTATAATTATAAGTGTCATGGTTTTTTTTTAAATAATATTTATAAGTTAAAAAAAACCATACTGGTATTTTTTTAAACTTTTAGCTATATACAAAAAATTAGTTCTAATTTTTTTTTATAACAAATTTGTCACGAAAGCAACGTTTCGATTCGCGAAGTTGCAATTAACTAATTGCAACTTTGCGATTTGAATTTTTAACAAAAAAATATTTTTCTAAAACTTTTTTTAGTTACTTATGTCTTGACAAATGCATCGTTGAATACCATAACCCATAAATGAATTACAGTATTTAACAAATTTGTTGAATTAATAATATTGTAAATGCCCTGAATACATTTGTCCAGACCATTGTAATAAAAAAATTTTTTTAAAAAAAAACTAACCCACAAGCAATCTAATTCCTTATATATATGATTTTTAATGTAGCCTAGAGTCACGTAATGTTACGTATTAATTAAAAATTATTTCGCGAATTTAACGCGTCACAAATTCAATTTATTTTACGTTACCTTACGTCTATCTTGATACTTGTGAGAGTGTAACCAATTAAGACATAATGTTACGTTAAGAAAATCCATTAACGTCACGTAGTTTAGTTACGTCTCGAATCTATATTTAGTAACGTTACGTTACGTCTTATTTGGTTACACTTTACATAGTTAAAAAAAAAACTAATTGAGGCGTAACGTTGCGAATTGAGAATTTTTTTTTTTTGTGTGACAAAGTAACCAATTGAGACGAAGCTATTTTACAATAAAAATAAAATAAAAGATGATTTTTAGCAATACGGCAATATAAACATTTACTGCATTATCAAGTTTATTTACTTAATATTTAATTAAAAGTTAGAGAATGTAACCTTGTTACCAATTGTAACCGATTAAGACGTAACGTAACTTTAAAATGTTATAGGGGAATGCTAAGTAAAATTTTAATTTAATTCAAAAGTATTTTTTTTTTTTAATGTAAATGTCATTAAGTAATTTATATATATATGACAATGAATGCGCTTCAGTAACTTTTTTAAAAAATACCTAAACTTAATAAAGCCAAAAACATATCAAAATTTTTTAGTTGTTTTATAAATTTTCAAATTAAATATTTTTATGCCATCCTAAACACTTTTAAATAAAGTAACAAATTTTAATGATTGTTTTAAATAAAAAGCGTTATATACGTTATATATAAATTAAGAAAAAATATTTTAAAAATGTATTTTATCTTAAAAATTTGTGCATTTTATTACAATGTTTGAATGCAATTTTTATCATTAATTTTGTAAACAAAATTAACTTTAAAAAAACATTGTTTCTTCATATATATGTATATGTATATATATATATATATATATATATATATATATATATATATATATATATATATATATATATATATATATATATATATATATATATATATATATATATATATATATATATATATATATATATATATATATATATATATATATATATATATATATATATATATGCTTTGTTAAACAAAAAAGAAATCCTAAATGGAAAACTACAGAAAATTGTAATTGTAAACAAAAAAACAATTGTCCAATGAGTGGAAGTTGTTTATCAAAAAGTGTTGTATATAAATGTGTTGTTTCCTCTAAGAATGTACCTGATAAACAATATATTGGCATAAGAGAGGGTGAATGGAAAAAAAAGTTTTGCCAATCATATGCAATAATTTCAAAAATAAAAATATTCAAAAGGCACCATGCTGTCAAAATATATATGGGAATTGAAAGGTAAAAATATTGATGATTTTATACTGAATTGGTCCATCCTTAAAACAGCGCCTGCATATAACAATATTTCCAAAAAATGCATGCTATGCCTACAAGAAAAATTTGAAATAATTTCACATGCAAATCAAGAATGCTTATTAACCAAAAAATTAGAATTAATTTCTAAATGTAGGCACGAAAATAAGTTTTTCCTAAAAAACTATAAACATAAATGAGTTCAAATAATATTTACATTAAATACCTTTTTTAAAAAGACATTTTAAAAAACGCATAAGTAATCATTTCTAAATAATTCTTTTTATAATAGTGTCAGCAAATTCCACAAATGTGTGAAAATTTATAGCAGTTATAAGACATTTGCGATTTCCTGTAATTTATTTTTTGGTATAAATTGAAGTTTTATTAATTTGATCATTCATTTCTGATGAATCTTTGTTGATGAAACACAGTGTAAAATGAAAAAAATTTTTGTTAAGTGATTTTTTACTAATATAAAATATATATATATATATATATATATATTTATATATATATATATATATATATATATATATATATATATATATATATATATATATATAATGGAAAATATATTTATATATATTTATATTAGGGTGTGACATCCGCCCCCTATACTCTAAAAAAGATCTGTTCATATTATGAGAACTTTTTATTGGTTCTCACAAGCAACTTTGTTAAATTTTTTCAAAATTTTTTTGGATTTAGGGGGAGCACAAGACCTTTGAATACTTACAGGTCCCTAATATTGTATAAAAAAAAAGTTTTCCAAAAGTATGTCATGTTTTTAAATTAAGCAACTTTGTTAATTTTGATAAAAATTAACAAAGTTGCTTGTGAGAACCAACAAAAAGTTTTCATAATATGAACAGATCTTTTTTAGAATATAGGGGGCAGATCCTAATATAATTATACATATTCAAGCCTTCCTAGTGTAATATCCATGTTCGGCATAATACACACATACCTTGTGTTACTATTATTATTACTTGAAATAAATATGGCGGTCTACACGCCTTAAACTTTATGTTGTATTCAATTCTTAATCTAACATTATCCTTAGAATATTACATGGTACCAGAAGTAAACCTGTGTTTAAAATAAAATGGAACAACTTAGACCATTAGAGGCCCTGAATTTAAATGGCAATGTTTCAAAAAACTGGCGAAAATGGAAGCAGAGATGGAATCTTTATAAAATAGTTTCAGGAGTCAATGACAAAAATGAAGATATTCATGTGCCATTTTCCTTCATTATGATTGGTATGCAAGACAGCAGACTATTTACTGACTTCTTGATCAATTTATGAAATAAAGCTTAACCATGCGAGTTTGGAGCCCTCTAAGAAAGCCTAATACGTGAATAATCTGTGGTATTGACTCTAAAGCTGTCAGAGAACGACTACTTCGAGACACTGAGCTCACTCTAGAAAAAAACAATCAATTTTATGAGAGCATATGAAACATCGAAAACACAATTAAAAACCCTCAAAAATACAATCCAGGCAGATTCTTTAAACAAACATGGAAACAGAACTAATTTCAACTCCCTAAAGATTGATAGATGTTTGCAAAAAATCTTGCTATTACTGTGGATCACAACATACTACCTCGTTTTGTCCAGCATTTGGCCTAAAATGCACAGCATGTAGAAAACTAAACCATTTTGCTTGAGTATGCAGATCCGAAACTAATCGCTTTAATACTAATCGTGTAGACTAAGTTGATCAAAAGGAAGTCAACCTCGACGTTGCAGAGTTATATATTCATCATGTTGCAGCATCGATGGAATGTACTGACGATTTAACAATAAATATTACAGTCAATAACAAAATAATAACATTTAAATTAGATACTGGAGCCCTGTGTAACATCATTCCATACAATGTCTACTACTCAATTCCTGGAAGGCCTCCTCTCAAAAAAACAATAACTAGACTAAAATCATATGGTGGAAACAATATTCCTGTACTAGGAACTTGCAATCTGACTGTTAAAAAGAATAACATTTTACAAGTATGCCAATTTTTTGTTGCAATCTCTTTTTGATGTAAAATCACTTCTTGGTCTAAGTTCCTGCAAAGCTCTTGAAATACTAAACATTAACGATGTTGAAATTGATAAAGCTAACATTTTAAAACATTATGGTGACATTTTTACCGGCCTTGGTTTAGTTAAAGGAAACTATTATGTCGCAGTTGCTAAAATTGCAATCCCAGTTATTCATGCACCAAGAAAAGTACCAATGACTGTCCTACCTAAACTTAAAAACACACTTGACAGTCTAGTAAAAGCCACAGTTATCTCAAAAATTTCTAAACCGACACCTTGGGTATATTCAATGGTCATAATAGAGAAAAAAGATGGATCCTTAAGATTATGTATTGATCCGAAAGAACTAAACAAGCCTGTTTTAAGACAATACAAAACCACTCTATCTACAGAGGAAATCTCTAGCAAACTTTGTGACAACAAAGTTTTCACTGTCATAGACATGGCTGATTGCTATTGGCATATAAAACTAGATGAACCTTCCTCAGACCTATGCACATTTAACACTCCTTATGGCCGATACAAATTCAACCGCATGCCATTCTGCATATCGTGCGCAACGGATGCTGCACAGGAGATGATTGAAATTAACTTTGGTGATATTCCTAATGCTCTGGCTATCCATGATGACTTGATTATTGCAGCTAAAACAGATGCAGAGCATAATACAATTTTCCAACAAACTCTACAACGAGCTCGTGAGAGAAACATCAAATTCAACCTAAAATAAATACAATTTCAATTATCTGCAACAAATCATCCAAAATATGTCAGAGATAACAGCTCCCCTCCGCCAGCTGCTTTAAAAAGACATACTCTGGTCATGGAACCATGAACATACTAGTAAGCGACCGGGGTTGATATTTGACCGGGGCCGGGTTTGTGACCGGGGCTGCATTTCTATTGATATTCCTTATTAATATATTATTGTTATTTAAAAGTCATGACACATTTTATATACAGGTATATATATCATCTCATCGTCCTCATCATCACCATCATCATCTCTACATCATCATCATTATCATCATACTCATCATCATCATTATCATCATCATCATCAGTATGTGGTTCTGTGTTCTCTATTGTAACGCTGTCATCGGCACACAGGATTTTAGAATTTACCCGTATCGCTTGCGATTTTTTATTTTTTTATTTTTTAATTTTTATCAGAAAGATATAAATTTTTAAGATATGTTAGTTACGAAAAATTTTTTTGAGAAAAACACCTTACAGGTAAGACCCATAACGAAAAAGGCGTTGCATTACCGAAAAATCTAAAAAAGAGGATTTAGGCATGGGGATCATCAAAAAATGATTCGGATATGTCTTTTTTATAAACGAAAAAAATCCACTTACCTAAACTTTGAGGTTTTTCATATCATCATGGCGATTTTAAGTTTCTGAGTTCAAGTAAACTTTCTATAATATATTAATGTGCAATCTCCTACTTTGATTTTGAAAATAAACGTTACATAAAATTTTTTTAAAAACATTTGTAAAGTTATTTTTCTGGATGGATGTAATATATATCATGTCGAATGTCCAAAAAACATTTACTTTGCTTTTGACATTATTTTTTTTGCGGGGAATTAGGGTTTTAAACAGTAGTTGTTGCAATACCGAAACTATCCAGGTTGCATTACCGAACTCACTTATTTTTTGATAATGGACGAATAGAAAAGGTTCGTAATTTCTAATTTATTGTTTAGGTTTAATTCCTTTTTTTTCTCTTTAATCAAACTCCTTTTATAAAATCTAAACTCCATCGTAAAAAAGCAGGAATGCTCCGCGGAATGGGTTTTTTTGGGTAAAAGAAATTGACTAATGGAAAAATCAAAACAGAAGAAATTAAAATATTTTTTTACATTTTACAATTGTTTATACTTTTTTTTCAAAAAATAAATCTCAAATAAATAAAAATAGTTTATTACACTAGTATCTATACCAAACCAATACGTTTTTTGAAAATCCTTCTGTGGGCGTTTTTCCAAAATAAACAAATTCAGCAATTTTAAGTTTATAATAAATGTAAATAAGTTTACAATGATCATTTCGTATTCTTACATACATACATGCATCTTAATACTAGTTTTAAATAAGAAAAATAAAGTTTAAGGCATTTTACTTTCTTACTTTTATTATTTGAGTTTGATTTCAATCAAGAGCGCGTTGAGGGTGAGAATCAAGGTAGTAAGCCCCATCCCCCAGGTCACCCCACGCACACCACTTGGGGATAAGCTATATACTTTTCAAAGGCGAGTATTAAGATATTTATTTATAACATCGATATAATATAGTGCAGAATTTACTAACTAGACTATTGTGTAAAGGTTATTGATTTATCTTAACTATAACAAAGTCTTAATTTCAATAAGCTTTTTAATTATTTTTTAGCTCTCAGACCCTCCCTTGCTGCAAGGGCTGAACCAGCGTGTTTTTTGTTGGAGAGATAGCTTCCATACATGGAACTCCAAACATTTATTTGTTTATACTTACGTCAATTAAAGATGCTTTGCAAAAAATTGTGATGATTAAATTACTATGTAATAAAATTGCGATGGTCAAATTACTAAAAGACATTACATCTTAAAATGGAAAACTAACATACTCAATTCATGTGAGAAAAAGTTCAACAAAAAGAGATTTATTTTTCGAAAAGGAAAATACCAAGAAATGAATATCATGTTTTATAAAGTGAATTGGGATGAAATATTTGATAAAATAAATACAAACCAATGTTATAAATACTTTTTAAAAATTTATGAAAAAGCTTGCAAACAATATATTCCTCACCACTTCAAACCCACTAGTTCTATCCAAAATCCATGCATCAACATAAAAATCAATAATCTAATTAGAAAAAAGCGTAATCTATGGTGCAGAGTGCGTGCTACAAACTTCAAAAATACAAACCTAAATAATGAATACAAACTAGTTAATAAAATGATTAAAAAGCAAATTAAAAAATCTACTCTTGATCATGAAATAAACTTAGCAAAAGATGTAAAACATAACCCAAAACTTTTCTATGCATATGCACAAAAAAATCAAACACATACAAAACTACAAGCACTTAAAACTAGTGACAATAAAATAATAACAGATAAAAAAGTCATTGCTAATCTACTAAATTGTAGTTTCCAATCAGTATTTGTCAAAGAAAATCATGATCTACCACATTTCATCAATAAAACAATGCAATTATTTGAATGTGACTGGGACCAAGAACTAAAAGAAGATATTGTACATAATTATTTATTAGAACTTAATGAAAACAAGTCACTTGGTTGTGATAACATCAGTCCCTATGTGCTAAAGCATTGTGCACAAGGATTATCCAAACCTTTGTCATTAATACTCAAGAAATCGATTCATTCAGGAGAGATGCCAGAATTATGGAAATCTGCAAACATTACATCACTTTTTAAAAAAGGAGGCAAGGAAGATCCGCTCAACTACAGACCTATCTCTTTAATATCGATACAATGTAAGATAATAGAGAAAATAATTAGAAAAAAGCTGATAATTTATATAACAGAAAACAATCTGTTAAAGCCTGAACAACATGGATTTGTACAAAATAAAGGATGCCTATCAAACCTTTTAGAAACTTTCGATATTATTACAACTGAAATTGAAGATGATTATCCAGTTGATATATTATTCCTAGATTTTGCAAAGGCGTTCGATAAGGTGCCCCACCATCGACTTATATATAAAATTTCTAACTATGGAATAAAAGGCAATATTTTAAATTGGATTGATTTTTTAAAAAAAAAGAACAGAAAACAAAGAGTGGTAATGAGTGAAGCTGTATCAGATTGGTGAGAGATTTATAGCGGTGTGCCATAGGGTTCTGTATTGGGTCCTCTTCTCTTTCGTTTACGTATGATCTTCCCCAATGTATCTCTTCAATTACAAAACTATACGCTGATGATACTAAAATCATATCTGTTATAAAAGAACATAATGATCTAATTAATATGCAAAATGATATTGATTTGTTAACTGAATGGTCAAATGTATGGTTATTGGATTTTAACATAAGCAAATGCAGTGTTATGCACATTGGAAGAAAAAATATTATTTATAATTACTCTATGAAACACGACAATCAAAGTTTTATTTTAAAAATGACAACAAAATAATTAGACTTAGGTGTAATAGTTTCATCCACTATGAAATGGAATCATCAGGTTTAAGCTGCTACAAGTAAAGCACAAAGAATCTTTATGATTCTTTGTGCTTTACTTGAATCTTTAATAAGAAAAAGCTTTACTTATCTTAACACTAAATTGGTAAGGCAATTATGCTCATCGCTGGTTAGACCACACCTGGAATTTGCAGTTCCAGTGTGGAGTCCAGGTAATAAAAACAATATCAATGACCTAGAAAAATTCAAAGACAAGCAACAAAGGTAGCACCTGAACTAAAACAACTAAGTTATACTGAAAAATTGGCAAAGTTGTGTCTCACAACTCTGGAAACAAGACGTACAAGAGATGATCTTGTTGAGTTTTTCAAAATAACAACTGGTATTGATAAGATATTGTGGTATAAAGAGCTTTATAAAGCTTCTTCCCAAAGTCTAAGAGGTAATTCAATGAAATTTGAAAGAGAGTTTCCAAAAACAACCATTAGACACAATTTTTTTACGAACAGAGTGAAACCTCATTGGAATGCTTTACCTGAAAAAGTGGTTTCTGCAATGACAGTAAATTCTTTTAAAGGTAGACTAGATAAACATTTGTTAACGGCTGTTAAAGTATAAATTTTAAATTTTATGCTCCGCGACAATAGTCGTTACAGCACCTTTTATTACTATTGGAGCCCGATAAAAAAAATGCCTCCAAAAAACACCCCTCCCCTAACCTCAAATGTGAAGGTAACAAATTACCATAATACTTTTTTTCTATTGTTAACTAAAAACATATTCATCAATCAATTTTAAATTATATGCAATAATCTCTTAGCGTTTAAAAATTATGTCCATAAAAAGTTTGAATCCCCCTCAATTTGAGAGGGTTACAATATTTATCTCGCTATAATTTTTGAACGCTAAAAGATTATTTTATGAAATTTCAAATTAATTGTTAAAATTTGAAATTAGTTTAGAATAGTATAAAAAATATTTTGCAAACTAATTGCCCTCACATATGGGGTAGGGGGACTAAATTTATTTGGGTATAATATTTATTTTTATTTTAGTATTTGCAAAGCATCGTTATTTAATGTAAGTATAACCATAAAAATGTTTGGAGTTTACTCCATGTCTAAAAGTTATCTCAAACATAAAAAAAAGGCAAGATCAGCCTCTGCCTTTGTTAGTGAATGGTAAATCCCGCCCCGAATTAAAATCAAGAAACTGAAAAATAATATCTTTTTAAAAAATAATCATTTTCAGGATTTGCATTTTATTTTTATTTGAAAATTCAGAAACACAATTTCTATAATGACTAATAGAACAACATAATACTAATTTTAGTATTATCTAAATCATTAATAATAATAAAGCTCGATTTGCAACTTAGGCAAGTAAGGTTTCCATTGTAAAATAATTATTCGACGATGGCTAACAACCCTCTTTAAAAGGTTTTGCAGGAATGGAGATAACGCTTTAGGATCAAAGGTGCTTACGGATCAAGGGTGCAAGTGCTTCCCTATGTCTCTTTAATATTTGTTGAATGTAAGGAAATCGGCAAAATGCAAAGAACACACTAGTGAAATGCGAACTTTTGTGCAAACTAAAATGTCATATTTTAAGGACCATGATTATATTATTAATTTAAATTAATATGAATATATTAGTAATGTATGTTATTAAGTGAAAATGCATTTACTGACTATTAGAGAGAGCATCCAGGTAAATGTAAATACATCGACTGAGGGTTTTGGTTGGAGTAGCGTAGTCATGTTTATAGTCATGTTTATTGTTTAAAAACGGCTAAAAAAGCTGTTGCAACATGAAATACCTATAGAATAATGGTCCGCAATTCAATTTCGCATTTTATCTTGTATTTATATTGAAGTACTTTTTGTAGTTGATGCATCAATTAAAAAAAATTATATTTTACATTCATTTTCACCAACTTAAGGAAAATATGTTGTACCTAATATGAGGAGCCCAAATTTAATTTCTCTAAATGTTTCAGTATTTATTTGTTTGATTATTTTATTATTTTCTAAATGTTTCAGTATTTTTTATTTTTTTTCCAATAGTATATTGTAAGCTATATTTCTATGACGTAACGATGTCAAAATATTTTATCAGAAATTTAAATATCAAGTTTTATTTCAATTATAAAAACGAAATCGAATAATTTATAGGTTTTATTAATAATAATGTATTTCTAAAATTAAAATAAATTAAATACAACATTTTCTGCAAACATCAAGAACGTTAACGTAACCATTTCTGCCACTAATCCTATCGGCTAAGTCAGTTTAGCTTTTTCAATCTTCTACATTGGTTTCGATATTGAAAATATAAATAAAACATAAAAAATTAATGTATATATATATATATATATATATATATATATATATATATATATATATATATATATATATATATATATATATATATATATATATATATATATATATATATATAAACACCCAACTCACACTTGCTGAACATCCAAGTGGTACATCAATGATTATAGTCGGATCTGTTTTTAAATCCTTAGTACTTATAGATGAATTTGATTTGCCAATATCTTTAAAGGATTTCTGAAAAAAAAAAAAAAAAAAAAAATATATATATATATATATATATATATATATATATATATATATATATATATATATATATATAATAAACATTTATTTTTAAAATTTAAAGAACACACATTTTACAATTTATTATTTAATATCTAAAACTATTTTATTGAATTGCTTTAATAAATTTGACTTTAAAATTCTCACATTGATTTTCTGAATAAATTGATACTGAAAAATCTACATCTAAAAGATAAAAAAAAAGATAAAATTGTTATACTTATTACATTAAAGCTAAATATTTTATTATGCTAATATTTTATTATATAAAGCTAAATATTTTATTTTAATTATATTATTATTAAATATGTTATTACATTAAAGCTAAATATTTCAATTCTTTTACATTTTTAAAATTTTGAAAGTATTGCTGTACAGCCCTCGGAATTAGGGTCGGCATTCGGCAATGCAAACCGAACTGCCGAACTTAGCGTTTGAGGTTACTAAACATTTCCGAACATTTTAGGTTTCTACTTTTTATGATGGAACTAGTCAATAAATGTTTTTGCTGACCTGATGATGACCTAAAACATATCGAGGTCTGCAACTTTTTGCCAACTTCAGTTTTTTTTATTTTCAAGGGTTGGGTGGATTATAATAATAAAAAACAACTTATTTCTATACCTTGTTGCTATAAACATTAAATAAAATATATATATTGATTGAATACCAGTCTTACAGTCTTACCAGTTCCACAAGTTGATTCTGGTGAGCTACAGAAACACTTTTTATCTCTTAAAAAAAATTAATAATTGTGTAATAATAACTAATAATGGTAAATTAGTTGAAAGAAAAATAAAATAAAAATATTAAAGTTTGTATTGCCTTTCAGAAATGTAAGTACAAAGAGCTAATTCAGCCTAAATCAAGAATACGCAAAAATATTATTAAAAATAGTTATGATTTTAATAAAAGTTATTTAAAAAAATCCCTTATTTATATAATTATACAAATTAGTAATATTTAATTATATTAATAAGTAATATTTAATTATATTAATAAGTAATATTTAATTATTTAAGTAATTATTTACTAGAATAAAAAATTGAAAAACAAAAGATTTTAGATTAGCTTTATTCTTGACACATTACTAGCTTTAGCAAAAATAAATACAATAGATTCTGGCACTAGAATTTCAAGTACATAGTCACTATCCTAAAAAGATCATTACTTAAAAAACAAAAATAATACTGGAAAGTTGAATATTATCTAAATAGATGATTTTAAGATGAAATAATTAGAAATAAATATATGATTAATATTATAGATTATGATTACCTTCAAACTATTAAAAGCTAAAACAAAAGCTTTAAAAAGATCATGCAATTGTCTTCTGTCATTAGGCTAAGGAGATCTCTGTTACAAAGATTTTCTGAATAAATAAACGGAAATACAAAAACATGTTAATGGATTTAGCATTTAGTAAGTTGTGATCTACTTTGACTAAAAGTCGATTTTAAATACTTGAAGTCAAAACTATTTGACTTCAAGTATTGAAAATTGAATACTCAAAAATAAAATATTGCAAAAGATTTTATTTACATTAAAATATTACACGCCATTTTGTTTCCAAACTGATGTTTAAATAACTCCCAATAAATAAACAAATGCTAAAATATATTTTTAAGAACACAGTATTTAATAAACTCTAGGGACCTTAAAATTTGTATAAAACAAACTCCCTTCATAATTAAATAGTAACTGGCAAAGGTGGGATTTAAATCTGCAATCCTGCTGCGACAGGCTATTCGATCACAATAATAGCAGCACGTTATACAACTGAGCTATCCCGACTCAATAGTATATTATATAAATATGTATCTGTGAATTATAAATTTAAGTAAGATACTTACTTGACCAGAATAAATAGATTATAGCAACTGAGAAGTGCTATTTCAATCATACATTTCTTTGTAAACAGTTTCAATCCTTTAAACATTTAATTATATCCTTATTTTATTACAAACAGTTATAAAAAAAACATTACCACAAAATAAAGTAGACTGTATCGGGGATCTTTCTCTCACATCTAGACTTGAAATTTAAAAAGAATTTCATGCAAGTTATTAGATTGTATTGCAACCTTACACCTGTGAATCTATCGAACATAAAAATTCTGATCCAAAAATAAAAAATCTATTATTAAGTCATCATTTAGTAAAATCTTTACTTTTTGCCTTTATTTTGACTGCCAATTTTATGAGTTCAAGCTTAATGCCTTATTAAGACTATATTTATTGAACAACACTTTCATTTCTCATATATTTACACACCAAAAATTGTATACAAATATGTGTATCAAAATTTAACATAAATATAATTTTTAACATATATATATATAATTTATAACATATAATATTCACAAATACGTGTATCAAAAATTATATACAAATATGAATAAATTGTATACCTGCTGTAACAAATGTATCCAAGTCTTCGATATCACTTGAACTACCTTGAAAGAATTATTAGACAAGTTTGAATTTTTGTTTTGTTTTAAACAGAAAACAGAAAAAGTGAAAAACAACAACTTTATATTTAGAGTATAAGTAGAGTATAAGTGATTATCAAATTAACCACTGTGTTTTATCAATAAAGACTCATCAGAAATGATAATTTTATCATGAATCTTTATTGATGAAACACAGTGTTAAATGAGATAAATTTTTGTCAAGTGATTTTCTACTAATTTATAATTGCTCTGTTCTTTTAAGAACATTGAGCACTCTACTTGGAGAATACATTTTAAAATTTTTTAAATATATATATATATATATATATATATATATATATATATATATATATATATATATATATATATATATATATATATATATATATATATATATATATATATATATATATATATATGTATATATATATATATGTATATATATATATATATATATACATATATATATATATATATATATATATATATATATATATGTATATATATATATATGTATATATATATATATATATATATATATATATATATATATATATATATATATATATATATATATATATATATATATATATACATATACATATACATATATATGTATAAAATATTTTATGTATGTATATAATATTTTATTTAGTATTTAACGGCGATTGAACAAATTTATTGCCGGATTACGATCAAGTAAATTCTTAAAAAACAAAAAACTTATAAGGCTTTAACGTGCGTTCCCGGAGGCATATTTACGTACTCCACAAGGCGATAGCACACATGCGCCCGCGCACGATTTTTTAAAAAAGAACAAACCACAAAAACGTCCACGAAATTTGGCTTTAAATATATCCCAAGATAGAGCAAACGCCAAAAGTCATGGAGAAGGGCATTAATTACATTCAACTTTTCTTTTAAAATAAACCCTCACGATCTTTGTATAGTTGTGTACTTTAATTAAAAAAATGTTATTCTAATATACTTACGTGTTCTTTGATTACTATACATTTATAAAGCGACACTTCAAATGTAAACACAAAGGTAAATAAAGTATAGTATATAGTACGTAATTTAAAAATATGTTTCTTTATAAAAAAGTACGAAAAATCGTGCGCGGGCGCATGTGTGCTATCGCCTTGTGGAGTATGTAAATATGCTTCCCGGAGTTGCAATAACGAACAACAAGTTGCAATAACGAACAAAACTGTTACAAAAACGAACATAGGCCGCGTCAGGTTGCATTAGCGAACAAAAATGTTCGGTAATGCAAATTTTGCGTTGCTATACCGAATATCCATATAATCATCATCATCATCATCATCGTCATTATATCATCATCATCATCATAATAATATCATTATCATCATCATAGTAATATCATCATGATGATGATCATCATCATCATCAAGCATACAGTTGATGATGATTAAGATGATTATGATGATGATGATGACAATGATCATCACCATCATCTTAATTATTGGCATCATTATCATCTTTTCTGATACACACTATAAATATAATTACTACTCTCATACTATCTCTAAGATCATTGCTTCTTTTCCTATCTTTTAAAGACACCATATATCCATCTGATCTACTTTGTTCTTTCTTATTGGTCATTGTAAATATTTATGAATTATATTATATTTGTATATATTATTTTTGTGACTTTTTTTTATATTTTCTTAAACTTTCATAACAAATTTGAAAGTTGAACAAAATAAAAAAAAAAACAGCAACAACAACAACAAAAATCCAGCCCCAATTAGTAACCCCTGCAAATTGTGTTTGTTTAGCAGGGGCCGGTTTGCAAAAACTCTGTTTTTCGCCGGGGCTCCGGTCACTTACTAGAACATACCAGTGCTATGGAAAAAATTAAACAGGTTCTTTCAGCTTCTCTTGTACTCTCATTCTTCAACACATCAAAAGATGTCGAGATTCAGGTAGACGCATCTTTACATGGATTAGAAGCCTGTATTATGCAAGAAGGTCACCCAATTAGCTATACTTCTTGTAGTTTAATCATAGCAGAACAGAGATATGCCCAGATAGAAAAAGAACTTTTAGCAATAGATTTTGCTTGTGATCGTTTCAACCGATATACCGATATGAGGACTGCAACATTATACTCCACACTTTAGTTCAAAATTTGCCAATATCAACAGATAGACTAAAGAAATAGCAGCACAACACTAAACTTGACCCTGTGCTCTCTCAAATAACAAACTATATAACTTATGGTTGGCCCTGAAACCGACAAATGCTTTGTAGTGAAGAAAAGAAATATTGGACCATCAGAAACAACTTACACCTAGCAGAGGAAATAATTTTAAAAGAAAATAAAATAATCATACCAACTACTATGAGACCCCTCATATTTAGACAGCTTCACTTATCACACCTTGGCAACGAAAAGACAAAAGCTAGAGCTCAAAACGCTGTTTACTGGCCAGGACTTACAAGCCACATTGATAAACTAATACTTAATTGCCAAAAATGCCTTAAGTACCGTAATAACAACAAAAAGGAAAAAATCATTCAACAGGACATTCCTGACTTACCGTGGAGTAAAGTAGGATCAGACATATATGAGTTGCATGGAAAAATCTATGTAATTGTTATAGACTACTTTTCTAAATATATAGAGAACAGTGTCATTCCTGACAAAACGGCCTTCTCTGTAATCAAATTCATGAAAGCCATTTTTACTCATCACGGAATACCTTCAAATCTCATTCCCGATAACAACCGCTACAACAGTGCAGACTTCCTTAACTTCTCAAAAGAATATGGGTACAACTTCACTCAATCAAGTCCTAACTACCCCCAATCAAATAGTCTAAGTGAAATGGGCGTGAAAATTATGAAGAAAATACTACAAAAATGCGACAACCTTGAACCTGGTCTTATAGAATACCTCAACATGTCTCTCACAGGTATGGACTACTCTCCATCCCAACTTCTGATGAACAGTAGAATGCGAACAACCCAACCCGTTTACCATGACTTACTTTTACCAGCAGTTCCTTTAAATGCTTATAGTCAGATCACCTAGTCCAGAAATAATCAAAAACAATAGTACGATGGGAACACATCTGAACTCCAAAATCTCATAGCAAACGACACCGCCCGGATGAGAAAAGATGGAAAATGGAAGAAAATGACAGTTAAAGAAAAACTAACATTACCCAGATCATACAACATGGTAGATAAGTACGGAAGATTATATCGACGCAATCGTAAACATCTGATTAAAACCAATGAGCAACCACTAGCATATCAGCATGAACAACTTGATTTACCATACGAATTACCAGCAGTTATCACACCTCCTACATCAAATGAGGAAACAGCAAACAATGAATTAGAAGAAGCTACAAGTATTCCTGAAGCTCTATCGGCTGAACCGCAGCCTGACATGCGAAAATCGTCAAGGACTAAAAACAGACCTGCCTACTTAAGGGACTTCATTTAACTGTGTATATTATAAAGAATTTATTTAACTATATAATATACACACATCTTAAAAAAAAAAAAATAAATAAATTTGAAAAAAAAAATAAATAAATAAATAAAAAATTTATAGAAGAACAATGTAATATCCGTGTTCGGTATAATACACACATGCCTCGTGTTATTATTATTACTTGAAATAAATATGGCGGTCTGCACGCCTTAAACTTTATGTTGTATTCAATTCTTTATGTAACATTATTCTTAGAATATTACACCTGGAAAGCGTGTGCCATCGCACAACTTGTTCGTCAAAGTAATATTTTTAAAATTACTTTGACGAACAAGTTGCGTAAAAATGCAAATTGACCACAGCAGTTTGCATCTTTAAACTTATAAGTTGCTTCAATAATTTGTGGCAAAAAAACTTACTTAAGAAAATAAGTTGCTATTTATTTGTAAAATATATTATTTGATTAATAAATTTTGTAATGACGGAATAATTTAAATAAAAGAATAAAATGATTTCTTTAATAAATGTATTTACCGCATTTGATGCATGTCTGAATTTGTTTTCTTTATATTAACCAATGTTAATACAAATTACTAGAGATAATGAACATAACGATTGCTCTGTTTGAAAAAATGTATTTAAAAACTTAAAAAAGTGTTAAATAGGCTCCTAAAATTTCATTAAAAAAGTAAATTAACAACGCACTACCCCACAAGCTTTTAGAGCATCGCCAATAATAACAGTTCATCAGGAAATAAACTATCACAATAAGATGCACAATTTGGATAGTCCAACAAAAGTGCAGACTATTTCAATGGGAGAGGGAGAGGGGGTATTAAAAACGACTAAATATTTTATATTTAAATATTAGTATTAATGAGTTTTTGTTTTTTAACATGAAAAACTTGTTAAGAAAAATAATTTTTTTTTACAAATAAATAGCAATTGTTTTCTTGCTTTAGTTTAGCAAAAACATTTGAAAAACAAATTTCAAAATTCCAGGTTTCTAGCTCAATAGATTAAGTATTTTCTTATTATAGCGACTGAAAAAAGTCACAAAAAAATTGTATATCAAAAAATGTTTTTATTTTCGTTATATTCTTATCTGCTTTTTCCTCAACTTGTATCAATTTTGGTAGTGGAAAATAAGAAACGCACTAAAAATAAGAAAACAAAAATAGTAATATATATATATATATATATATATATATATATATATATATATATATATATATATATATATACAATTATATATATATATATATATATATATATATATATATATATATATATACATATATATAAATATATATATATATATATATATATATATATATATATATATATATATATATATATATATATACATATATGTAAATATATATATATATATATATATATATATATATATTTATATATATATATATATATATATATATATATTTATATATATATATATATATATATATATATATTTATTTATATATATATTATTACATATATATATCTAACTAATTTATTATATATATATATATATATATATATATATATATATATATATATATATGTATATATATATATATATATATATATATATATGTATATATATATATATATATATATATATATATATATATATATATATATATATATATATATATATATATATATATATATATATTAGTAAATGATATTTTGTATTTGTAAATAAAATCTAAAAACTCTTGTATGTATAAGAGTGCTCAATAATAAACATATAGGATTTATTTATTTAATAGAGCATTATATATATATATATATATATATATATATATATATATATATATATATATATATATATATATATATATATATATATATATATATATATATATATAATTATAAACAAAAATACAACTTTTAATTGCACTATTACTTTCATATCTAAAGAGAATTTTCAGCCATCGAATACAAAATCAAGATGTAAATAACCCGTCACAATATAAAGTTACAGTGAGTGGGCTCTGTTGTCATAACAACAAACAACAAAAAGAAAAAAGGAAAATCTAAAAACGGCTGCCTAATTAATTGTATCAAACTTTGAAAAAAGAAAGTTGCTTTTATGTCTAGATTTAGAAAGTAATTCATTCTTCTGATTATATAAGTTATCATTGGTGTAAGATATTATGACATACTTTTAATATAGACATAGGTTGCATCATTTTATTGTGGTTTGTAAGATCTACAACCTTTACGATTTTCTATTCAATTTTCGGGCTTATTCCACTTTCTTTTAACCTCCATACTTCCTTACATAATTCAGTATCATTTTTATATTTTTTGATATTGAAAGATTTTGTATAGTTAGTGTCTAAGTTTAAATGCAGTTTCACTAACGTCAAAATACACTTTTTCACTCCTGTCCAGAGTGCCTGGATACAAAGTGGCTTGATACACTATGCTATTTACAAGGAATTGTAGATTTAGAGGGCACTTGGTTTTAATAATACAATTGCAATATTTATTGGAATCTGAGGTGTTGTTTTTCATTATATGGTTATGAGAGTTAACTATTGATATGATGTTTGGCATACAACTGTAACTCACCTTTATAGTATATCTATTAAAAATCTTGTGGTATTTATGGCCAAATAGGAATTGTTTGTTTATTAAATCCAAAAAGAGTTTACCAATTTTGGCAGAAACATTTTTACTATATGGGGGGTTAAGCCAGATAATATTGTGCTAACAATTATTTGATAAAGGTTGGATAAGTTTTAGAATATAATTAAGTTTGAATTTGTAACAAGATTTTTGAAGGCGTCGTAATACATATTGGCAGAGTTAATAAGTTAAGAAAAAACAAAGAAAATGTTTTTTCTTAACTTATTAACTCTGCCAGAATTTTTATTAACCTAACTTTTCCATCAAAAATGTTTAGCAAAATAAAATAAAAAAGATGTTAAATGACGTGTAAAAAAATCATAAAAGAAATTTAATAAAAAAACTTTCTTTATCATCTTGCAAGCACAAGAATATTTATTAAGACAATTAATTTTGATGTCTGGTTCTGAGGTAGAACTGAAATCATTGTTGCTGCTGCATATGCCACTACTATAATTTGTTGTAATGCTAGCATCAGCTGATTTAAGGCAAACAATTCTTTACTTATTTAAATAGATTTTGATGGCTCTACTTGAAGATCTCATCTCGTATGCAAAAGATAAAAATAGGGTCATTTCCATATATCATTATGAAGTCTTCTATTGTCTGGTGGTCTTTAACCGGCGATCTGTGAGTATCACAGTCAATATACTTAAAATGCGCTCTTTTCAACTCATTAACATTATTGAGATACAAAGCAATAAGAGTGGCTGAACTATATTTGTCCTTAATTTTAGACTTAAGTAAATATGAATCAAGAATATTGTCAATTTCTTTATTTCTTTATTTAACTAAGCTAGTTTTAGTAAGATCCACTGCTGCTTTCAACTCATTCACCATTAACTTATTCTTTCTAAAAACCAACAATAAAGCACTCAATTTCTCCAGTATGTCCAAGTAACTGCATACTAGAAATAACAATCTGTCGTTCGGTTATGGCTGAAAGTTTAGCATGCATTTTTGCTTTAGTACTGCGATTTGCAAGAGTTTTGTCAAGACCCACAATAAATGCAAACCAGTTATGTAACAACTTTGTAAAACTGTGTTTCTTGTGATTTACAAAGGGCTTTCCAGATATTTTGGGCAATTTTTAGTGTGTAATGTTTAATGCTACAGCTAGTTTTTTACCTTCACTTTTTAATTTGCCAGAATTGCGAGAAAAAATGGAGTAGGGTAACATAAAAGCGTTCACACCCTTTAAACTGGACAATATCTTTTACTGCACCTATAATAGCCAATTCTAATGGTTGTTTACGCAGTGAATTTTTATGAACCATGTATGATCGTTTTTCATTTGAGTTAGTACCTTATTGTAAATATCGAAATTGACGCTAACACCATCAGCAGTAGCGCTGACAAGTTTGTGTTTGCATGCTTCTGCAGTTAAAGAAATATTCCTGGTTCACTAAAAATACTGTACATAGCCTTTTTAATAGCATTAGTGTCTGTACCACCTAAGTTGCCCATCTCAAGTAAAGATACAACAAAATAGACTGGGTTTCCATACTATTTAACAAGAACAAAAACTAACTCTTTCTCATCCTTTGTTTTCCTAGCTTGAGAACCATCGGAAAGAATGGAGAAAAAGTTTTTCTTGAAAACAACTTCTGTAACTTTTTCTTTAACCACATTGGCAATACATGAGATAAAATTATTGTTGCTTTTTCTTTCTTAAAGATATACCCCATTAATATTTTGGCATTTGATGAGTATTTCGAAATGGTTATGGGGTTTGTTAGGATTTAGTGTCATTTCATAGGCTGTTCTTATCATCTTGGCGCTTCACTGTTTTTGGTGTTAATGTTAAAAAGTTTCTGGTATCAGGGATAACAATACAGCCATTTCCAGTTTCTTCAGGGTTTCTATTCGCAATTAGTACAGCTAAACAACCTTTTATAAAATTTGTAATTTTATATTAATTTTTTTTAGAATTTAAAATCTGTTTGAATAGGAATATAGTTGCATAGAGACTCTCTTTATGTGCAATCATAAAGATATCTTGTATAACCAATTAAATGTTATCAGCAAAAATAAAGTTTAAAATATATTCTGGCATCACAAATTCAAATTAAACAAATAATTTTAGTTTTTACCTGATGTTTAGTTACTACACAAGTTTTAACTGAAGGATCGCTTAAAATAGCTATTTTGTTTCTTGCACAAATCTTACACCATATTTTAACTACTAACTCGCTTTCTTCTATGTATCATATAATTGCTTTTTTAACCCAAGAAAAAAAACTTTTTAAATTCTTAGATATTGGTTTATTAAAATTAATTGTGTTTGTAGAAGTTGCCATTCTTAAAAAATCTTTAAATTTATACTCATTTTTTTTTCTGCATACAACCTTTTGCTCTTTTAAAAATTAATAAGAAATTAAAAGTAAAAAAACCTAGGCACTAAACAATATCAGGGGTATTGTGAAGGAGTTCTGCTTCCTTTTCATTACTTATTTTAGATCAGAAATTAAAGAATAAAATACCCACAAAACAAATAGTATTAGGGGTTATGAATAGCTGTTCTGCTTCCTCCCCATAAATTATTTTTACAATTTCAGTTTATCCATAAAAGTTTAGTTGAAATATTTTGATGCAATTAAATTATGCTATCCTCAACCCTAATTAAGACAACCCTATTTAAGACACATTTAAAAGGTGTATATTGTATGTCCGTGCCGACTGGGTAGTATAATTTTTAGGATATGAATAACCTTTGATAATTAAATTGCCTATCAAATATTTAACAGCATAGAATCGGTATAAAAATATAATAAAAGGCAATATATGTAATATATTGGCGCGGGATGTTAAAAAGACGTCTTTTAAATGTTTTTTGAATGCCTTTGGAGTGTTTTGAATGCCTTTTGAATGTTTTAGAGTGTTTTGAACACCTTTTGAACATTTTGGACGTCTTTTGAATGTTCAAAAGATGTCTTTTTTAGATCCTGTGCCCACTGGGTACCAAATTGGCACGAAACATAAGAAAGACATCTTTAAAATATCTTTTGAACATCTTTGAAAAACTCAAAAGACATCTTTTTAGGTACAGTGCTCACTGGGTAGTATTAGAACTAAAATTAGAACTAAAAACTCTAGTTTTTGGTAAATTATATATAAAAAAAAATGTATATTTACCCAAAACATTTTTCTTTACAAATTTAATATGTGTTAATTGAGTAGTGGTAGTAATACATTAACCTTGTAATCATGAAAGTTTGTTAAAAGTTAATTTCTGTAACTGGTTTGGATTTGGGTCAGCAAATGTGATAAAAAAAAATTATTTCAACATTTGCAATTTTTTTTTCATAAAATACGGGACCAGGAGCAGAGCCATAAAAAAAACTATCAGCTCCACATGTCTGATATTGCATTAAGCATTTTTTATTTAAAACAAGGCCTGAAATATAAAAATAAGAAGAAACGCAAAACAAAATAATTTTTATAAAGCAATAAATCATTTCAATAAAAAAGCAATTTTAATATACATTAAAAAAGAGTTTAAAAAATTGCAATGTCCAATGCAATATTTTTTTAAAAATTTTTCTAGAAAATATTACCATGCTTATATAAATAAACCGCTGTAATATTTTAAAGTTACGTTACGTCTCAATTGGTTACAATTGGTAACAAGGTTACATTATCTAACTATTAATTAAATATTAAGTAAATCAACTTGAAAATGCAGTAAATATTTGTTCATCATTGCCGTGTTGCTAAATACTATTTTTTATTTTATTTTTATTGTAAAATAACTTCATCTTAATTGGTTACTTTGTCACGAAAAAAAAATGCTGTCTCAATTCGCAATGTTACGTCTCAATTGTTTTTTTTTTCAACTTTTTAAAGTGTAACCAATTGAGATGTAACGTAACTAAATCTAGATTTGAGACATAACTAAAATACGTCCCATACATAGATTTTTTTAGCGTTATGCGATATTTCAATTAGTTACCCTTTAAAAAAAAAAAAGACTCAATGTAACATAAAATTTTTTTTATTTGTGACGTATTTTAATTACGTTTCAATTCTTAAATGTTTTACATCGTGTTATGCCTCCATTGGCATTTAAAGGTAATAAGTACCTTAAATAGCTTAAGTACCCCAAGTTATTTTAACTTTTAAATGTAGGTTTTTTTCAAGGTTAAATACAACTTTTAAAACTTTAAAAGTTGTATTTACCTTTAAAAGTTTTTTTTTAATATTTCGTAAATACCAATAGTTTTGACAAACGTGTTACTGTGTTTTCAATAATCAAATACATAAATAATCAAATATATAAATAATATTTTTAATAAAACAACTTTGTTAAATACCGTAACTCATGAGTTAAGGTATTTAACAATGCATTTGTTGAGACATTCGTTATTTAACTTATTACTATTAACTAATTTAACTTATTTTTATTAAATTAACTATATATTATTAACTTATTTGACAATAAAATATCCAGAAAAATCTGAAACATGTTTCCCCTTATATTCCTTTTAATTTTGCTTTTAGCTGAGTTGTTTTTAATTTTTTTTCAAACTTTTCATATTTTTTCTATGAGTGATGAGTGAAAAAGCTTAAAAAACAAATATATTGCAAAAGTATATACTTAAACTTAAATGTATAGAAAATGTTTTGGATATCCAGAAAAAATAAAAGGTGAAAGAATATCCGGAATTCCGGAAAAAAATAATACCAGGTTTTAGAGGTTACTTTTAATTGTATTTACAACCCTCTCTCAACTATTTAACTTAGCACAGAGAAACAAGTTGAGCACAGTACTACCAGGGACGTGGTGGGGATTGAAAAAAAAAAGAAAAATGACTTGATAAATGTAGTTTAATAATAGAAAATGAGCTTGAAAAATAAGTAATAATTTATATATATATATATATATATATATATATATATTATATATATATATATATATATATATATATATATATATATATAAATATATATATATATATATATATATAAATATATATATATATATATATATATATATATATATATATATATATATATATATATATATATATATATATATTCCTATAGTTTATGGCCAAGAAAATGTGTTTGTGGTAAAAAATGGCTCTTCACTTGTTTGTGGTATTAAAGCTGACAAAATCAAGGTTAGATTATGTCAAAACGCATTATTTTAATTGCGGGAAATAATTAAACCATAAAAAAGCAAAATAAAAGACTAGAACGTTTTTAAAAACATTCTAAATGTTTTTATTTTATTTTTATTTTTTAACTGTAAAACATGCGCGGAGTGTTGCTACATCAACTATCTTATAGCCTGACTCGCAACAGAGCGCTGCTACATCGACTGAGGGTATGGTTTGGGCAGGCAGTCTATCAAATAATTAAATTTTTTTTTATTTTCAGTCTTGAAATTTAGAAAAAACCTAAAATTGACATTTTATTGTAAAAACCTAAAGACGACCATACAAGAGTGTGTGTGTATATATATATATTTATATATATATATATATATATATTTATATATTATATATATATATATAATATATATATATATATATATATATATATATATATATATATATAGATATATATATTATATATATATATATATATATATATATATATATATATATATAAACAATTTTAAATAGTTTTCAAAATAGTGCTCTTTAAACAATTTTCAAAATAGTGCTTAATGTTCTTAAAAGAACAGAGCAATAAATTAGTAGAAAATCACTTAACAAAAACTTTTCATTAACATTGTGTTTCATCAATAAAGACTCATCATAAATGCACTCATTTATTTAATGCACACATGTCTGATAAGTCTTCATTGATGAAACAAAGTGTTAAATAAACAATTTTTTAAGTGATTTTTGACTAATTTTTTACCTATAAGTGAGTTTATATTTTCTAATTTTTAAAATCTAAACTGGTCTCAAAATTTAAGAAATAATAACTAAATTTTTTTTTCTTTAGTTTGAGATTTTTTTAATGTTAGATTAGTTTCTAAGTTAATAATAAGTAAAATTTAATAACTGGGGGGAGGGGGTCATATTAAGTGGAAAGTGGTGGATGCAAAAAGTTTCCGAAAATTATTAAACATTGAGTTCTGAGAATTAAGCACTTAAGAGTACCACCTTTTTTATCCTTTCATTTTTCATAATTAAGTTTTATAACAAAAAAATTTAAGTAAATTTGACCGTGTTTTTTTTCTTGTTAAGAAAAGACCACTCTTCAATTCTTTGTAATAACTCTAACTAAACTATTCAGAATGACAAAAATCAAACTATAATTTTGTAACTAAACTTGCCCCAGTAAAATTGTGACAGAGGTCAAAATTACAGGTGTTATGTTTATTTTTAAATATTTTAGGTTGTTTTATTGGATTCCTTGCCACAAAATATGTAAGTGTACTTATTTTCAGCTTTCCATTGCACACAGAACAGAAACAAAGACCAAAACATTTTTTTAAATGACAGATTTTTATTGGTTCAAGGCAAATTTTGAATAGTCATATCTTTGAAACAGTTTAGAATTAGATGATAAAATTTTGGGAATGTTCATAACTTATTCAAATCTTTGAGTAGTGTAAAATCATTAAAACCTGAGTTGCATGCCCTGAATGTTTTCACATAGAATTGCCCTAGCTTGATAGCCTTTAGAGGAGCAACTTACTTGTCTTGCCAATTTCTGTCGAATAGAATGTTAATTGAAAGAACCTTCATTGCAATATGTAATTTTAGAACTGATTTAAATAAGCAACAATGGCATTTAAGGAGCAGAGTGAAATTTATTTACTGCATGATGGCGGCAAGTAAATTTAAACAGGTTTAAATATCAAGTAAATTTTGTATTTGCAAATGTAATAAATAAATAATTTTTGTATTGTAAATTTGACTTTTGTATTTGTAAACAAAATTTCAAAGAATTATAAAAAAATATGTAAATATAATTATCCTCTTTTATTTTTTCCCAAATATAACATAAATGATGTGTTTCATTTTTGATTTTTGTTGTTGTTGTTATTTTCGGTGTACAATCAATTTGTTGTTATTTTCTGTGTACAGGTAATTTCTTTTTGGTGTGTGTGTCTGTGTATTTGTGTGCTTGCAAGTGCAAATGGAAACAATATTATAACAAAATTGTTTTGAAAATGTTAGAAATTAATATTCATTCACAACTGCATGTTAGCTTTTTTTTTTTTTTTAATGTTAAAGAAACTATTTGTTATATTGGTAAATTTTCTTTGCAAAATAATACACAATACAAAATAATTTAAAAAAAAATTTGTTTTGTTAACAACAACAACAACAACAAAATAAAAAATAAATATTTAAAAGATAAATAAGAGAAATAAAATGGTATAAATTTTTAACAAATATTACTAACAGAGGCGAAAGAAACCTTTTCTTTAATAAACTCTTATGTCAATGATTGCAAATATATGACCAATTTTACTCAAGAAATATAAGTTGTTAAAATTATATAACAAAAACATAGAGTTATGTCTAAATGGTTTATATTTCAACTACATTTATAAGAGATTTTATGTGGAAAAATTAAACTTAAAAAACAGAAGAAAAAGTCATTAGTTTTTTTGTAACTGTTTCTTGAAATTTGAGCAACTTTTTCTACTCATAAATGAAATTTGTTACAAAAAATACTTAAAAATATATAACCACAAGCAAAAATTTAATATTCTTAATATATAACTTTTTGGAAACATATGCCACAGTTCTCAGTAGTTTTAACATTTCTGCCTCTTTTATTTAAACTTTTTAAGTAAAATCATATATAAATGCAAGATTTAAAATACAAATTTTAGGTTTCCAATTTTGAAGAAAGATAGCATGATAAAAAGTTTGAGAAAAACTATCGAAAAAAAAGAGTTAAAAATAGAATGCAAAATAAAGCAATATATTCAGCATTGTTTTAAATTATTTTGAAACTTAAAACAATGTTAAATATATAGCTCATTATAAAACTCAAAAAACTAGAATAAAAAATTAAGCTGAAGTTTGATATTTTGTTCAAACTCTTTTATGAAAAAAATCATGACTAAAAAAATGACGAGACTCCATAAGCAACTCGTAAATATTCACATACTTTAGTATGTAAATATTTTTTACAAAACACAAACAAATCATTAAAAAAAAATTTACTTTTAAGTTAATTTACTTTTTTTACTAAATCCATCCTCTCTATTTTATGTAAAGCAATCTTTAACTCCTCAAGAGTTGGATTTATATTCACTTCCAACCATTTTCTTAACATTGAATATGCTTTTTCTTGAGTTTGAAGATTATCTTTACCAATAATGTCTAAACAATCGTCAGTTAAATTTAAACAACGTCCAAGAGATTTCTAATTAACTCCCACACTTTCACTAAATTCTGGTTTAAAAACTTGACAGTGAAGAATGTCTTGATCCATATTCCACAAAATAAAGAAAAATACTATTTTTAAGCTATAAGAAAATTTAAAAAACAATAACATCCAAAACAATAGAAAACTTAAAATCTTTAAATCTATTGAAACAAAATAAGAAACTGTTACTCAAATTCCAAACATTAATTTTTTTTGGTTTTAAACCATAAAGTGTTCAACAGTATCTTTTTTATAAAATGCTGTATGTGTGTATATATATATATATATATATATATATTATATATATATATATATATATATATATATATATATATATATATATATATATATATATATACATATATATATAGATAGATAGATAGATAGATATAATTTGTTT
>NC_088925.1:47792500-47857500 GCF_038396675.1 Hydra vulgaris
GTCGACATATTTTGACATGATTTTATGTCTGAATTATTTTCTGCTGACATAAAATATGTCAGACATATTTTCTGTCGACATATTTTGACATGATTTTATGTCTGAATTATTTTCTGCTGACATAAAATATGTCAGACATATTTTCTATGGACATATTTTGACATAATTTTATATCTGAATTATTTTCTGTTAGATATTCTTGAAGAAAAAATCAATCTGACAAATTTATTGCGCATTTTAACTTAATTTACAGAGTTAAGTGAAAATAGTTTTACAAATCTGTTGCTTTTTTGCAATCAATTATGCTTCATAAAACTATTACTTTAAACCCTATAAGCAAACATCAGTTGTTTCATAAAGGTCTTTTTCTGCCCTTTTTAGCGATGTATCATTTGATAGTATTGACTAATATTGGCATTTATTGACTTATTTATTGATTATGACTTATTTATTGATTATGAATAATATTGACATTGATAGTATTGACTAATATTGACATTTGATAGTATTGACTAATATTGACTAGTATTGAGACATCATTTGATAGTATTTGATAGTATTGATTAGTATTGATTAGTATTGGCGCTTTCCCTTATTAGATTGTAAAAACCATCTCAAGCTGAGTTTTTATTATTGAAACTGGTTTTTATTTGTATGACTAAACTTAAAATTATTTCTTTGATTAAAATAATAATAATAAAAAAACTTTTTCAGTTATTTTTAATTATTAGTTGATCCTGAAAAAGATTTCATTATGAAAAATTGAATTCAAAAGATTCTATGAAAAAAATGGTTCACAGAATTTCAAAAAATTCGTGGCAAATTAAATTCATTTAAGCTGAAGAATTTGAAATATTTCACAAAAGTTATATTCACCTCATTAAATTCATATTAAGAAGACTAACCGGTAATAATTTATAACTAATTACGAATAATATACTTTTAGTTATAATAGTTATGATTTATTTAACAATAAAATAATTGACAATTGCATTATAACAGCATAATTATCTGCCATAAACTTGAATAAAATGTTTTGAGTGAAATATATATTGGAATAATTATTTTTTTCGTTTTCCTTACGATTTAAAGTCAAAGATGGAGAATAATTTATTGAATGAATCAACTATTAGTTAAAAATAACTAAAAATGTTTTTTTTTAAATATTATTTTAATCAAGAGAATAATTTTAAGTTTAGTCATATTAATAAAAACCATTTTCAGTAATAAAAACTCAGCTTGAGATGGTTTTTACATTCTAATAAGGGAAATCGCCAATACTAATCCATACTAATCAATACCATCAAATACTATCAAATTCTATCAAATGATGCATCAATACTAGTCGATACTCTCAAATGATACATCGCTAAAAATACTTTGTCAATACTATCAAATGATACATCGCTAAAAAAAGCAGAAAAAGACCTTTATGAAACAAAAGATATTTGATTTTAGGATTTAAAATAAAAGTTTTATGAAGCATAACACAGGTCAACAAAAACAAAATTTTTTTTCGGTGCCAAGAAAACAATTTGTTTTTTATGTAGGATTTCTTATATTGATTTCAAATATGCAACTCATTTTTTACCATCACGTCAAGTTGTAAAGATATTTGGGTTCCAACTTTTAGAATTTGGGGTAAAGTCCCTAATATTGTTGAAAAAAAAGTTGTTCAAAAGTATGTCAACCTGAGTCTCAAAAGAAGCGTATTTTATAGAGATTTTAATGATGTTATTCGTTTGTAATAAAAATAAGTATTTTTTGTATTATTGCTGAAAAACATTTTGTTGACATTTTTTTAAGAGTCTTTAGCATTTTTTCAAATAATTTTTTTGTCAAAAAATTTTAAGGAAAAATTTTTATGTTTTCTAAAATCTCTATACTATCTTCTAAAATACGCTTTTTTTGAGACCCAAGTTGAAATACTTTTGAACAACTTTTTTTTTGACAATATTAGGGACTTTACCCCAAATATTAAAGATCTGAACCCAAATATCTTTACAAATTGACGTGATGGTAAAAAATGAGTTGCATATTTGAAATCAAAATGTGAAATGCAATCCAAAAAACAAGTTGTTTGCTCGGCACCAGAAAAAAAAAATTTTTTTGTTGTCCTTCAATTATAATTGATTGAAAAAAAGCAACAAATGTGTTAAACTATTTTGCTTAACTCGGTAAATTAAGTTGAAATGCGCAATAAATTTGTTAGATTGATTTTTTCTTCAAGAATATCAAACAGCAAATAATTCAGATATAAAATTATGTCAAAATATGTCCATAGAAAATATATCTTACATATTTTATGTCAGCAGAAATCAATTCAGACATAAAATTATATCTAAATATGTCGACAGAAAATATGTCTGACATATTTTATGTCAGCAGAAAATAATTCAGACATAAAATTATGTCAAAATATGTCGACAGAAAATATGTCTGACATATTTTATGTCAGCAGAAAATAATTCAGACATAAAATTATGTCAAAATATGTCAATCGAAAATATGTGGGACATATTTTATGTCGGCAGAAAATATGTTTGAAAATATGTCGACAGATCTGCTAGACATATTATGTCGTAACAACTCTGTATATATATATATATACATATATATATATATATATATATATATATATATATATATATATATATATATATATATATATATATATATATATATATATATATATATATATATTATCTGAATCAAAAGGCCGGATGAATAAAAAAAAAGCAATTGCTTTTACTAAGTAACTAGTCAGCTTAACGTGAATAAAAATTTTTGAAGTTTCGCTTAAGTTTTTATCACGTAAAGCTAAGCAATAACTGAGTAAATTGCTTAACTTTACATGAATAAAAAGTTGTGCTTATCTGCTGAAGTTTTTATTCACATAAAACTAATCAATTACTGAGTAAAAGCAATTGCTTCTTTTGATTCACCCGGCCTGATATCTTTATTTAATTTGATCAAACTTTTCTCGTCATTTATTGGAATCCTAAAAGGTTCATTAAGTAGAATCGATTCACTTTTTTTGTTTTTGGATTTCGGTATGTCTTTCAACCGAAATTATGCTTTTTACCGAGTTTACATAAAGTACCGAAACTGAAATTTCGGTATCGGTTCAAATTGAAATTTCGGCCGAAACCAAAACAGAATTTCGGTTGATTACTGTGTTTAAAGCACATTTTTGTGACATTCTAAGGGCTGTTCATATGGATAAAACAATTTTCTTAGGAGAGAAAAACAACCGAGACACTGCCTTTTCTATGAAACTCATTTAAATTTAACATTCTGTTTATATTAAAAATCATTAGCACCACCTAGGCAAGATCCGGTCAGCCGGGTGAAAATTATTAAAAAAAATTTGAACAATCAGTAATAAACACAATATAAAAATCAGTTCAGTCAGACAAGACAGTTGTGTGAGAAAATTTAATGAGCATTTTAAAGTTTAAATTGTTTAACCATGTATGTAAATATGTTAACAAAGCCCTAATATTCAAAATATTGTAACTTAAATAAAGTTAATAAGACTTTTTAAAATATTTAAAAGACATTCAGAATGAAATTATTATTTTTAAACTCCTACTTTTATTCCAAAAATTGCGCCGATTTTTTTTAGGCGATTTAAGCTTCTTTTTTTTCTTAACATCTTCGCTTCCAACAAGCCTGCAAGCAACCACTATTAAGTTGTAAGTTACTGGAAGAGAAAATACGAAGATTGCAGAGCAAGATAACGATTGACAGACAACTTATAATAATGCAAATTATATGAATCAGGAAAGCAAGATGAAAGTAGTGAATTCCAAAGAACTGATGCTCGAGGCGATAAACTAGATGAATAAGAGTTTTAGGAACAGTCACAGAAAAATGACGAGACTTATTTGAATGACGAGTAACGCGAAAATGAATTTTGGTAAATGGCACAAGAGACACTAGCTCTTTAGAGCAGTGCCTATTATGGTATTTGTAGATAAGAGAAAGAGAAGCAACGTAACAATGATGTGATAAAGTTGAAGGTTAACTGCAAGAGCAGGTCTAACTAACTAACATGCCTATTGGGTATTGCGATATCACTACCGAACTATTGAAGTATTGAAAAACACAGAACTATCGGTAGTAATGATATTGAAAGTGCGATATCAAAAAACTCAATTTCAAGATGAGTGTTTGAAAGTGAAAACATTTTTTCCAATAATGAAAATTATTCCCATCACTATCGAAGTCCCTTTTGCCACTACCGAACTCAATATCAAAAAAAAAAAAAAATTGGTTATAACAATAAAACGAATTTTTTGAAATAAATTCAATTAAAAATATTTTGTCTTAGATTAAAAAACTTCTTAGCATAATAATTTTAATTGAACATTTGACATTTTATTAAAAATAAATTATGTAAATTTAATCAAAAATAATGGGTTTAATGGATTAATGGCTTTAAATACTGTAAATTTAATTTAAAATAATGGATTTAATGGGTTGATGGGTTTAAATACTGTAAATAGCAAGTTCTTTTAATTGTTTGTTTTAAGTATTGGTTATAATTCTTCAAAAAAAAATAGTCAAACGAGTTTTTATGATATTGCATGAATTTTTTAAAGTTCGTTGTTTGTATGTCTCACTAATGTTGGAGACTTGAGTTTGAACTATATTTGTTTTTTTATTATATATTATTATTATAACATATAAAAAAAAACCAATGTAAATTTGATCAAGCCTTGATACATATTTTGTCTCTGTGGAAATAAAAACCAATTTAAAAATAATAATATTTTTTAAAAAATTTCAAATAGTAGGAGTGTTGTAAAAAATATGAACAATCATTTAAGATTTTCAATACCGATCTTTTGAAAGTGTTGATATTTAAAAAACTTACTTTCAATTTCCATATCATGATTTCGGTTGTGACTGGTTATTAATACCAACTTTTCTCACTACCGCAATCCCTTAGGTCTAACTATGATTACAATGCGTTTTTACATCTTGTCTAAAAGAGAAAGAGTATCATTAGAAGATCCGCCCCAGATACGGCCACAGTATTCCATAAAAGGCCAGATTTGAGATTTATCGAGATAGAGAATAGAATCCGGAGTAAGGAAGGGTTGAGCTTGATAAAGAGATGCAACCTTAGCAGATGCTAATTTTGCAGCGGATTTAATATATCCTTTCCAAGAAAGATGGAAAGTAAGAATTAATCCTTGAAGATGAAGGGTAGATAACTCATCGAGTACATTACCGTTTATAAATATAAGAAGATCTAAATTATTTTGATAACTATTGGCTAAAAAAATTGAGTTTATCTGATTTAAAGTTCACCAGCCACTGTGAGCCCCATGCTGTAGCAGAAGTGAGATCCTTTTCAAGCTCAAATGCCCCCCAACCCAAGCAAACAGAGAGTGTTGGCTTCTTATCATAACAAGAATAAATGGTAGTATCATTAACGAACAATGCCACCTTAGATGTGAGACTATTTGGAAGACTGCTCATGTAAAATAAAAAGAGAATAGTGCCAAGGATTGAATCTTGAGGAACCCCTGAAGTTACAGAATATGAAGAAGAGTGCTGTCCATCGATGAAAAATTTTATACTCCAATTGGAAAGAAAAGATTCAATGATCTTTAAGAAGTTACCAGATGCTCCATAAGAAGAAAGCTTATGGAAAAGACCAGCATACCAAATTTATCAAAAGTTTGAAAAATGTCAAGAGCAATAGCCTTAACCTCTCCATCTTTGTCTAATGCACGACAAAATCTATTGGTTAGTACTGTTAGCAATTCAACTGTAGAACGAGAAGGTTGACATTCATATTGATGATTAGTAAGTAAGTTATTAGATTCAAGATGAGAGATTAAGTGTTTGTTAATTAAAGATTCAAAAACTTTGCTTATGATAGGAAGAAGACTAATGGGACGGTAGTTAGACGAATCAGATTGCTCTTCAGATTTTTTGAAAATAGGGATAACAAATGCAGGCTTTCCAGCAGACTCTAATAAGCACTTGTTGACTAGTTTCGAAAGTATTGGTGACAGCTCCGGAGCACTTCTGAAAAATTTTTTATACGTAGGCTACAGACGCTGGAGCGATACAAATGTCAAGCAATCAATCAAACCTTTTCACGGCTAAATTAGGCAGAACGCAACTAGTGGAATCCAGAGATGATATTGATGATAAGGTGAGGTGACAAAGTCTGAACTATAAAAGAGAGGTTGAATAACAGATTTTCCTTTATTATTGACACTATTAAAGATCCTCCAGAAATTATGAGAGCCTAATTTTTGTGATGAATTACGAGATTTTTTGACCTGAGAATAGCGGGCTTTGGCGTTAGGCAAAACTTTTTACGATGGTTTCACGCAGTATCAAACAGACGTCTGTTTTCTGGAGAATTGTTTTGCTGATAGATATGGAAGTAACAAATTTGATTGGAAATTGCATCAGCACAATGTGAGGAAAACCATGGAGAATAGTGAGGCTTGACCTGGAATAGCCAAGAGGGAACAAAAGATTCCATGCTAGCCTGAATTTGCAAAGTTATGTAAAAAGCACATTTATCAGCAGGAAGACGAAAGATTTCTACCGAAGAGCCGTCTCGAAGAAAGTCACAGAAAGTGTCCCAGTCAGCTTTAAGGTAGTTGTAAGAGGTACAATATTAGGGGGAATCAGATGATAAAGAAGAATGGGATAACAGTTATAGAGAGATAAAACCGTGATCAGAAGTACCTTTGGTGAATGTGGAGAAGCTGAGCACTGACAAGGATTAGAAACAAGACGTAAGTCGAGTAGAGAAGGTAAATGATTCGGGTTGTCGGGAAAGCAAGTTGGAAAAATTTCAATTAGAGTTAGGGATTAAGAAAAAAGCAAAAGTTTTGGACTTTAACTCCTGCAGAGTCATTAACACTAGAGCCAAGTCATTCAGTTTGATGAGCATTAAAGTCACCAACAACAGCAATATTGGATGATGGATAAAAAGAGAGGGTTTGTTCAATTTGATCAGAAATAATATCAAAAAGAGTGCAGTCTTGAGATGAAGAAGAGCGATATAGTACAAAGAGAAAGGCGATAGAGTGAAGTGGTGCTAAGCGAAAGCACATAAAAGAATAGTCGGTGGATTTAAATTTAGCTTCCCAACAAATGGGTGAATTCTTACGAATGTAAATGCCCAGGCCAAGCTTGTGACAATTGGAGTCTTTTTGAATAAAAGAAAGATAACTATCAACGCTAAGATCGCAATTTGAGACAGCCAAACTTATATTAGTCTCACAAAGAGCAAGTAGGTCTGGTGAACTTTGCAAGAGATAAGACTCAACAAAAGAAAAGTTACTTCAAAGACCACGAATATTAGTGAATGATAGGTTTAAATAACTTAGTGATGACGATGGTTTTTTGTGCTTTATTGTTTTTGGTACTTTTTTTGTTTTTAAATTTGTTAAAGAACTTGACTCAAAGCATAGACAGTACTCAGTACACTGTTTAATAGCCCAAACAATTGCCTCATTACTATTAATAAACCCTAAGCCGTAACAAAGGGCTCCAAATGCGGCCTCGACTATGCGTACTCAAAGTATAAACACCATCCATGCGCAACATGGTGCTTTTAATACTTTATTATTTTTTAGCTTTTGATAGAATCAGCCACCACAGAGTTCGGGAAACCTGACTACCAGCCAGCCTCAGAACCATAAAACAGAGTTTTAAAGATGTACGCTCATTAGGAGATAATAGAATAAGTTGCCAAGTCATAAAAATAGAGCACAAACAACACCCATGCATTGAGTCAAGAATATTCATTGTTCAACATCCTAAATTGAAAAAAATTTATTAAAAATACATTTGCGCCGGCCTAATAGATAAAGATGGGGTGCGAGGCTGGTCAACATATAGAATCTGTTTACCTTATGTTTATCTGTTTTTATATAATTTAAGGCGACTTACTCTCCCCTACCTAATTTTAGGGGGAAGGGAGTCAAATAGTTAGGGGAAATAGACACAACAGTAAAAAAAATCATAGATTGGGGTGTTATAATTGTTTGGGTGGGTGGCGATTAGATGAGGGGGGGGGGAGGTTAGAAAATGTAATTTTTCTTTAGGATTTTTTTCTTTCAAGGTTTTGAAAAAAGTTACTTTTTGCTCATTCTTTATTTATAAGTGACCACGTGGCAGGGCCGTACGGTTAATTGTCTTTTAGAAAGGCATGGATACTTATTTTTCATAGTGCTTAAAAATTTAGATTTTCTCAAATAATTTGAAGAAAACACTTATGAAAAAATTTAAATATTTTAAACGTTTTTATTTTCAAAGCTACTATAAATACAAATTAAAAACAATTAAGCGAGAAAAGATATAGATAAAGATATAGAGAAGATAAAGAGCAAGAATTGTTAAGAAAAGTAAAGAAAAAATAAGACAAAATTAAAAAATTGCAAATGGTATGATTTAGGAAAACATGAGAACAGGAAAGAATTCCAACCTTTAATGTACAAGAAGTAATAATAGATGAATAAAGATTTTTAGAGCGAGAAGGAACAAATACACTAGGTGGATGCAAATATGCTAAATGACAACTAATGTCAGTATGAGTTACAGTTGGTGGAATAAAAGAAGATAGCTTGCTGAAGCTGAAACTATGTTAGTATCTATAAATAAGAAAAATAGATGCCGTCATATGATGGTGGGACAGGAGCTAAATCTAGTAAGCTGTAGAGCTGTAGAAGATCCAACTATATTTACAAACATTTGTGAACCTTGTTTAGAAGAGAAAGGAAATCATTAGAAGAACAAGTCCAAATGTGACAATTGCCTTTCATAGTGGGATGAATAAGAGATTTATAAAGGTAGAGATTGGAATATGGTGTAAGAAAATGGTGAGCACAATTAAGAGTTTTAAATTTTGCTTAGTAAAACTTCACAATTAGGAATTGAAATTTTTGCTTTGTTTGCCTAAAGATTACCCAAATAAAGTAATATTAAAAGTTCTTTGTGTTTAACAGATAACATAAAAATTCTATCCTATCTATTAAACATAACTAAAATGGTGAGCACAGTTAAGAGTCAGCCATATCAGATACTTTGTAATGATTTGTGTATAAGATTTACGACTAATTCAGATTAACTTAGGAAGATGAAAATTAGAGGACTCAGTAAAAGTGTTTCCATTCATCAACAGAAGGATACAACATTGTGATATTTATTAGCAGTAAACAACTGTCTTTTGTTAGGATTAAAAATCACGAGTCACATTGAGCCAAAAACTGTCGTAGAAGAGAGGTGATATTCGAGGTCTCCCTGAAATTTTAAATGTAACCTTTCACCAAACTGCACACAAAAAAGCACCAACAGAGACATCATCTGCACTCAACATGGCACTGTTAATATGCACCCATTGTTCATCATAATAAGCAGAAAACAATGTAACATAAGTTTACATTTATGGCAGCCGAATAAATAAGGTTTTAGTAAAGTTTTTTCAAAAGAAGAACTTCTACAAGACAGTAGCCAGGTGCAATTAAAACATGTTCAATATGAGTACTTTTTTTGAGATACCATCTCTAACTTTTCCTCAACCAAGAGCCCTAAGGCATGGGGTATTTTATGCCAGAAATAACTTCCCCTACCTTTACTTATAAAAACAAACTCTACAAGGCAGCAGGATGTGTAATCCAATACAACCATGTAGCATGGTTGTACTGAACTAGATGTTACCAGTAGCAGGGTGATCATTATGACCTGACCAAACATTAATTGCAAAAAATCAACTCAAAAATGTATATATATATATATATATATATATATATATATATATATATATATATATATATATATATATATATATATATATATATATATTTAAAGTTTAGACAAACAAAGTTATACTAAAGGTTTGTTTTTTGAAATTATTGAATGTCGTGGTAGCGTTTTTTTTTAATTTCATAAATCGGGAAAGAAAGGGTTAAGTTAAAGGATCGAACAGCTTCTTCGGCGTTTACCAACCCGACAAAAAATTTTCATGTAGGCCATATATGGCTATTGTATGTTAACGATATATTTATCACTCTCCTTTGTGGGATAGTTTTGGTGCGTTACATATATGGCTATAATGTTTATCCGACTAAATCCATACTAAATAGAAACAAAAGCCACACTTCATTTTTGCGCAAAAGATTCATGTGGCCCACCTGTGGTAAGCATATGTTAACCATATATTTAACACTCTCCTTTATGAGATGGCGTTGGTGCGTTCCAAATGTGGCTATAACGTTTATCCCATTAAAACCACACTAAATAGAAGCGAAAGTATATATATGTATATATATATAATATATATATATATATATATATATATATATATATATATATTTATATATATAAATATATATATATATATATATGTATATATTTATAAACATATATATATACATATATATATATATATATATATATATATATATATATATATATATATATATATACATACATATATATTTTTATAAAGATATATATATATATATATATATATATATATATATATAACTATTTATATATATATATATATATATATATATATATATATATATTTATATATATATACATATATATATATATATATATATATATATATATATATATATATATATATATATATATATATATATATATATATATATATATATATATTTAATGGATTCTAGTAAAACAACTAATGATAAAATATCAAATTTGCCTTGGCTATTCTGTTCGTAAGTTAGACACAATGTCTAACTTACTTAACGGAGTGTACCAACTAGAAGGTAAGCCATTAGACTTTGCACCTCATATTTGATTTGTAATGCTGCCTGATGTTAGCTCTCCGTTTCTAAATTCTTTCTGATTCTTGATAGGCGTCAATGTAAAAGTATTGTTATTGTTGACAAAACAAAAGCCATCCATTTCTGGATTATTTCCATTATTTTTTTGTTACTAACTTCATAACTGCAGTTTTTATTGCAATAACAATATAATAATACTGTGATATATTCAAAAATGTCATCATGATATTTTTATTATGTGTTATTATTATTATTTTCTTATTTTATACTTTTATATATAATAAGTAAATAAAACGATTTGAACAGCCTAACCATCAATAGAATTCTCATAAACCTAATTTATTACATCTTTGTTTTTTATGAATACCACTCTTTTTTTAGCATACACTAACAAAATTTACACACATATTTAAATTTTTCTATTTAGTGGTTTACATTGTATTTAGTTCCGAATACTTTTTAAAATATTTAACTTTTTAGATGTCAAAAATCATGAAATGTACACACAATAGAAAATAAATTTATTTGTTAAACATTTAAAACAAATAAACAACAAGATGCTTTAAGAGAAAATGATAAAAATGTTTTAACAAAAAAATAATTTTAAATATAAGAGGTAATAATTATCATTCAATTATAGCCAACTTTTTAAGGCTTCAATAGCAATTTTAAACGTCTCTCTAGAAGTAAATATGCTGAAAATACGCTGATAACCCTGCCAATATCTGAAACAATTTATGTATAAATTGACATTATGGCAAGGCTCTTCAATCACTTTTCTAACACTCTGCTTCATGAATAAGTTTTTAATCTCTAGGTATTGTACCTAGAATTAAATCATTAAAAAAGTTAAAGAAGGTTGGGGAAACCTGTGATTGTAAGAACATTTGTTTAAAAAATACTAGATAGGGATTTCGGTTGATTTTTCCAAAGAGGCACCCATATACCAAATGCTCATGAATAGAGGTTGGATGCGAAGATAAGAATAATAGATATCCATAAATTCGTGAAAGTAGATTTGCCAATCTAGTTACCTTTCAGGCAACTTAACATGACATTTGGAACTGCAAACGTCTCATTTAAACCAACATGCTTTCTGTTTGAAATCTTATATGATTAATAGGATCACTAATATGATGGTTAGGTAGAGGTAAATGGATAGAAAGCTAAACATATTCAGATATTAAAGATGACGAATGATTATAATGATTGATTTGCTTTTCACATGTTCTATGCTTTAGTTCTTTTACATTTAAAATCATAGCTAATTCAAAAGCCATAATAAACCTGTTATAATGAAATAAATTAACACCAAATTTAATTTCTTGAACCGTATTTTTTTAATTGTCAATTTCAAGATTCTAAAATTTGAAATATATCGTACTTCTTATAATGGAGTCTAACCGTAGTCTAAAAAATTCAATTCATCAACTTTTTGTTAAAACTAAAGTTAAATTGAAAGAAAATTTAGTCATTAACTATAAAGAGCCTAAAGATGCCTAAACCTTTGCGTTTTTGAACCTAACAAATACAACAGACACAGATTAGCTTTGCTTGACCAAAAGAAGATATTTATTTAAACATGCTAGTATAACTTTAGACTAAGGGCACATTTAAATGATCAAGCACAGTCAACAACCTAAAAAAGTCTTTACGAGTGTTATAGTTACTGTCTTTATACCTAAAACAATAAACATCTGTTAAGATTGGCACAATCGGATGCTTCATCAACTAAAATTGAAAATTGCTTAGTTTTATTGATTTTAGAATTGATAATCTCATCAAAAACCTTAACACAGCACTCTATAAGTTAACTTTGGGTGGTTTCAGAAACGTATGTGGCATTTTTAGGGGCTGATATCAGAACCGGTCCATGACATTTCGGGGGCCTCGGTGCAAACTAAATTTGAGGCCCTTTAAAAATATATAACCTAAACGGAGATATTTTTTATTAATACTTTTTCATTTTTAGTCAATTGTGTAATTTTAATGAGCAGTACTCATATAAATAAAGAAACAACCAATTATTAAAAAAATGCAAACTTGTGAAAAATCATGTGTGTTTTAAGTGAAAATAAAAAGTATTAAAAATAATATTCTTTATCAGTGTTTACAAAAACACCTTTCAGTGAAAAATACGAACTCTCCGTGCTGTGGCTTTGGCAAACTTTTTTATAATCTCCGTTAAATTAATGTTACCGGCAATCTCATTTTTAATAGAAATTAAAGACAGTGCGCAAAGTCGATCTCGATTTATCGTGGTTCTTAAATAAGTTTTAATCAGCTTAAGTTTAGAAAAGCTTCGCTCCCCTAAAGCTATAGTATTTAGCATAATTTCTATAATTTGCAGAGTCACACATAGATTTGGAAATACATTCATCAGCTTGTTACTTTTTAAATATTTTAATGGTGTCACATTTGATGGAAATACAGTTGAAATCATTTGTAGTTCATAAAATAATTCTTTTCCATCATTGTCAGAGTATCCCTCAAAAGTTAGTTTATTTTGTAAATTAAGGCAGTTTTTTTTAAGTTTACAAGAACTTACCTTTTGTAAAGAATGTACATTAAATAAAAAACAAAACACTGATACACAACCATTTATTTGATTAAATCTTTCCTTCAATGAAAATATTACATTATCAATAAGAACATTGAAGAATTCTATTCGATAAAGTTTTTAGAATATTTGATAGGATCATCATTTTTCTTAAACAAATAAACTTTTTATTTTACGAGCTCTTATGGAATGGGTAATTATAAACTTTGGTTCCAAGTCTAGTTTTACTTGCAAGCTCTTTAGCGTCTGTAATTCAACTGTAGAAGCCATTTTCACAAAAATCTGCAAGGAATATTAGTGTCTTTTTTGTTAATTCACTCGTCATTTTTAGATCTAAACCTTTTGCTTGCATCATTTTGCTAAGTACGTTAATACGAAAGAGGATCTCATACCAGACAACTAGTGAAACTAGCAAAGAAAAACTTTTTAATTGATTTCCAAGCGTTTCAGTTTCGTTTCGGTGATCGGCAGGAAAATAATTGCTTCTAAATATTTCATATAATGCGTCGTATATTTCTTCTACCTAGTAACATATTGCTTTAACACTGTTTATGCGTGCTTTTATCGATTGTCTGAAATTTACTTGAGAGACTGAAACTTTAGAGTTAAACCTCCTTTTTGAAGGTGATTTTAAAAAATATTCCATCGCTTTGTAGACGCAAAAAAAAAGATGTATAAATTCTGAATAAAATTAAAAAAAGATACTGAACTAATTGAAGTTTTTGCAGCATTTGATAAAATTAAATTCAAATTATGACATGCACAATGAAAAAAACTAGCCAAAGGGTTTAAACTAGAAATTCTTGCTTAAACACCAAATTGGCGACCTTTCATGTTTGCTCCGTTTTCGAAACCTTGACCTCAACAGTTCTGCTTGTCTAATCCTATTTTTTTTAAACTAATTTAAAAAAAAATCTGTTAAGTTAAAAATCTGTTTGACAATCAATAATTAAAAACAAAATAAAATGTTCTTTAATGGCAGCTTCCGGTTCTATCTGAACAAAACGAATAGTTAACGACATTTGCTCAGTGTGAGAAAGGTCCGGTGTGCAGTCTAGAATAAACGAAAAGTATTTTGCTTTCTTGCACTGCATTATAGTTCCATCTTTAATTGAATCAGCCACAAAATTAATCATTTCATTTTGAATGTTTTTACCAAGAAAACTAACAAAAATTTCTTCTGATTTGATTCTTCTGATGTGCTCCTGCAAAATCCTATTATATTTTGCCAGAAGTTCAACTAGTCACAAAAATTGCCATTGTTTGTATGCTCTTGATTTTCAATTGACCCACAAAAAGCTATGTTTCTTTTAGCTAAGAAATGTTTAACTGAAAGAAGTCTTTATAACACAGCTGCCAATCGTTTACCTTCCTGGTCTATATTTTTTTATGCTCAAAATCAATAGTATTATTTTTTTTAAATTGCATTTTCTTTAGTAAACCATTTCTGCATAGCTTCCTTATGAGAAAAAATGATGGCTAGCTTTGATTGCTCTCCTTCTGTTCGAAATATAAGCCGAAGGGAACATTGCCTTTTTTCCAATCCTGAGCCCGGTTGAGAGATCCATGTGTTATGTGTTGCACCTTGACCCTTGGGTACATATTCGTAAGTTTTCTTACCATAAACAACAAAGGAAAATGGGCTCTGGTCAGCATTGAGCCTTTGTCCAGGTTGGTACCGTCCCCATTTTTTGTTGAACTTGGATCTTTAGAACTTGTTCTGACACTTTTCTCTGTATGTCGCATGCCATTTTTGTAATAATGGTTCCATTTAATTTGTTTCTTTTTGTTTCTTTGTTTCGATATCATATTTAACTCCTTTTTTTTTTGTAAAAATTGAACTAAAACATGATGTTTTATTTTCACGTTTGGATGAATGTTTAATTGGATAATTCTAGCTTTACTCCAAAGCCAGTTAGAGTTAACAATATGATCTTTCGATCTGATAAACATAATATTTAAAAAAAAACAATTTAGTCAGCCTATGCCATAAAATCAGGTTGTTTTTGGCTTATCCACAGAGCTATTTTATATGGTGCAATAACCGATCTCTTTTTTAAATTTGTTTTTTTTAATTTTGATTAATCGCTTTTAAAGCCGATTTTAAATGACAAATAAAAAACAAGCTTATAGTAATTATAAGCAATCATTTTACATTTATAAAAATATGCTTGAGTGCTATTAGATGATAACCTAGAAATAAATTAAGTATGATATAAAAAATTAAAATTATAAATGGTAAAAAAACTAATTTAGTAAGTTGAATGGCATGTTTAATTATGGTACTATAAAAAAGTTTCTTATTATTGCTAATTGCATATAGTTTTAAAATTTGATTTTAAACATCAAATTTTAGCCAGGGGAGTCAATAATTATATTATTTGTTTACTAACAGAAAAAGAAGGAAAAAAAATGTTGAGTTTTGGAAAAATAATCATAAAAAGTTTCCTCATCCGGCATGTTTGGCAAGTGAATATTTATGCACTCCATCAAGCAGTGTAGCAGTAGAATGCATGTTTTCTACTGCTGGATCAACTTTCAATTCTCAAAAAAGTTTACTAGACCCAAATATTATGAACATGACTTTTTTTATAAATGATAGTATTGGTTTGTTGTAAAATAATTTGTGATATAAATTTATTAATTGTAATACTTGCAAAGAATACGTGGTATATTCTATATTCAGCCGGCTAACCAGCTTCATTTCTTATTAGCCAGCCGTCACAAGGTTTGCAACCGGCTTGCTGGCTATCCAGTCACTTGTATTAGCGAGCCAGCCATGTGTACTATTTACTGATGGCTGACAAGTCTATTCGAATCACACCAACGTGAATTCTTTTAAATTGTTCTTCTTTTAAATACCCCTGGTCATATATTTGCGTTGTAACCATTTATCTTTTTTTTTCTATGTAAAAATATTTTTGTTGTACGTTTATGAATGATACGATATGAATGGTTTCTTGTACCATTTAAGCCTTTCAGTGTATTTTCTAGGTAAGGCGCACACACATGGATACATAGTTTTTAAGCTTAAATTAGGCCATGCTTTTTACACATTTTTCACATATCATTAATTTTTTCATATTACCTTTCACTTCCTGTACGTATGCACGATCTTTTAGCACTTTGTAATTGTTGATACGTGTTGCTTTTTAACAATCGGATCAGTGCGTTTAGTTCTACCCGCCCCCTCCCTTTTGGTCTACTATCTTATTGGTGAACAGTCATTAATAACAATATATTACCAATAACATAGTAAACTAAAAGCGAGGGTAGGATATTAACAAAAAATTTCGGATTCGGTAGGATTCGAAGCATAGACAGCCGGTGTATGATGTAAACACTTTATTCAAATAAGTTAAACATACGAATACTTATGTGTATTTAAATATAATTATATAATAAAAAAACTACACATAAAAGTTTTCGCACGCATTACATAGACGTTTTCATATAGGGATAGTATATACTTTTTAAATTAAAATTATACAAATATATTTTACAAATAGATAGCAAATAGATATATTTTCGCTTTCCTCCTTAAAAAAAAACATAACATATAGGAAAATCATTTTTTTTAATGTCGACTTAAAACTGTTTTTTTTTTTTTTTTGCTTTGTCTCATCAAATTTTGTTGTTGAAAATAACAACCATTATAAAGAAAAAAACAAAAACAGTACATAAACTATTTAAATTATTAATTTATTTTTTATTTTTTTCAATTTATATAAAGAGAAAAAATACTATTTTATTTCCCAATTTAAATAGCTCTGCTTTTTTTGTATTTAAAATTAGTTTTTAGCGCAACGCCTTATAAAAAAAAACTTGCAAACGGCTGTGACCAAGTTGCCTGAAATAAAATACTTATGCGTGAACATAAGTATTTTATTTCAGGCAACTTCCCAGGAAACGCGTGCGGACGAAACACCGCACGCGTTTCCTGGGAAGGCTTGTAGAATATGATTATAAATTTAAACTAATTTAAACTTAGAAGTATTGTAAACTTACATAAGAAACAAAATTTGTCAAAATAAAAAAAAAGAAAAGAAATAAGGTTTATTAAGAAAAGAGTAATAACAAATGTCTACATTAATGTTTAGTAATTTCAAGTTTTTCATTTTGAATTAACATTCGTCTACTAAACATTCAGGTAACCAATTTTAATGCCAAATCATAGTTTTTCAAGCTGTTGTGCTGAACCTCCTGTAATAGGGGGATGTGGCAACTGAAAGATCGTGTCTGATTTGTCCAACTCGTACACAGTTTTATATTCTCTTGTAAATCTTTGTGAGTTAGTGTCCTTTTTCAAATACTGAATTTTAATAAATGTGTCAGCAACTTCTAGTGCCTCTGCTACAAGGTTTTTTACAACACGTTTCGCAGTAAACACACAAAAGTCTATTAAACGTCAAAACAACGTTTCGTCAAAATGTTCAGATTTGGTCTATTATTTGTTTAGTATGAAATCCAGATTAACTTTTAGAACAAACATCCATAAAACTTCTATATTCAAACGTATTTTAGACGTCTATTATAGGATTATTATACGTATAGAAAGCGTTTAGATTCTATCTAACTTACGTTTAAATCTAGTCTAATTAACGTATATAAAGCGTTTAGATTAAGTATAAGTATACGAATATTAAACTTTTTAATCTTGTCTAATAGTTTATTCGATTTAGTTAATGTAATATCAATTTATTTTAGTTTTAAAACTAATATAAATTAAAATTATAACTTTTTAATTTCAAATAAGTAATAAGAGGTACTTAGGTCTTGAAATTTATAGATAATAATAAAAGTAATATAATATGTATAAGATAGTTATAAACGAAATGAAATTTATAAGTAAGATATAGTTATAAAAGACCTGGTCTTATTTTTTATATTTTTTTTAACTAATAAAATATGTTTATAAACTTTTATACTATACTACTTATACAATACTTTTATTTTATAAAACTGTATATAAAGTTATAATCTTACATAAAACGTTTTCATATGCAGCTGTGGGGCAGCGGTAGTACAATTTATAATCTTATATAAAACGTTTTTATATGCAGCCGTGACGCAGTGGTAGCGCACTTGCCTCGGAAACAAAATATGCGTAGTTCAAACTCCACCTCGCGGCAAGTTTTGCGACAACGGTTAGGAAGGAGGCGTGAACTTCGCAGTGCTCTGTGATTAGACCGTAAGGACTTCTCGGGGCACCTAAACAGAACTAAAAAGTATATACATATATATATATATATATATATATATATATATATATATATATATATATATATATATATATATATATATATATATATATATATATATATATATATATATATATATATAGTGGGGATTTAGAGAAAAAATGATTATGGACTATACTTTTCACTATAGTTTCAATAATTAAACAAATTTACATGATCAAGCTTTTTGCAGTGGAAATTTTATAGTAACAATTTCTATCAAATCTTTTTAAAAGTCAATCTCATTAATAGAAAAAAAAGTTTACATTAAGATTAAATTAAAGATTACAAATAAAATTAATAAACTCAAAAACAAATATTTTGGATCATTATTTTCTCTGGTTTATGCATTATCAAAAATCTTCCTAGAATGCCGTCTACCGCTTGTTTATCATGCACCTGTTTTTGTGCAATATCATCTTCTACATTCGTATCCTGATCGTCTGATTTTGTAACCTGATTTGTTACTGCAAAAAACTAGGGTAAAATAGTTAGCATTTTAAATGTACATTCATAAATCGAAATTGGAATTACAGAGAATAACTTGATATATGGAGAATTTTCTAAATGGAAGTTTCCGAAGTTTTCTGTACCATTCATTTTTATTTTTGACATAAAAAAATTAGTAACGCTGAGACATAACGTACGCATGAGTTTTTACTAGTTCTGTTTCACCAATTTTCTTTAGCAAATGTAACTTAATTAAGCAAAAATGCATCTAAAATAATAAAATAAATATTTAATTATTAAACCTCTTGATTATTGCAAAGACGAATACCTACTGTTACACAATCATACTTGCGTTTTAAAATGAATTTAAACTGTTTATAAAACTGACAAAAAAAGTACTTGCAGCAGGATTTTCATAACGAAAGACCAGCAACTCATAATTTTTTAACTGTGTCAATGTGGCTATCAATAATTTCTAAAACACCGGGGTTCAATGATTTGTTGGCATTTAGGATGATGCATTGTACAATAAGAGCTTTTTAACCCGACACTCGTTTATTATTTATTTGTGTGTCATTTTGCTTTCGGTTTTTATAAGGAAGTGAATCTTGAAAACGCATTTAAGTTTAATTTAATTATTCAGCCAATAAAAAAAATTTTAATAAGTTTTTTAATTCGTTTTAGTTATGCCTATTTAAAACGCTTGACTTAAGCTGTTATGTGAGTTTTCTGACCAATGGCTATATTACTCTATTATAATATAATAAACATTTATTAAACGATGATCAAAAGTTTAAAATAACGACTTATATGAGTCAATATTTTAAACGTTTGATCGACGTTTAATAAACGTATGTATTAATAGATTTAAAGCGTAGATTTTAAATCTTTAATTTATTACGTTTAATTACGGTCGATTAAAGGTTTACAATATTGACTAAAGGCGAGTTTCCACTCATCCGTTTTTCAACGGGAAAGGGAAAGGAAGGAAAAAATTAATCACGTGAGCATGCGCAATAAAAGTTTTTATTTGTCAAAAGGAAAACTGCGCATGCTCACGTGATTATTTTTCCGTTCCCTTTCCCGTCCCGTAGAAAAACGGATTAGTGGAAACTCACCTTAATGTAAGTCGATATTCTAAACGTTAGATCGGCGTTTTGTAAACGCATATATAAAAAAATAGGTGGCGAAACATTTTATCCATTTTTTCAATCAATTTCGACTAAATATTGATCAATTCTTGTCCCCTCAGTATTGGTCAAGGGCCCATGTTTGCTCAAAAAGTCTTTAATATGCTTACTTTTGTTTCCAGGCTGATCTTTAGACTCAGGCTGTGATCAATTTGTTATAGTGCATAGCAAGAACTTATAAACATTTTTAAACTTTTTTATTCAGCCGAAAACTGTGTGTAATGTTACTTGGAAAAAAAGGGAAAAGCTTGTCCAGCAGTTTATAATACATTATAGATTGTTGCTGGTTTCCCGGCATTGTCTGGTTTTAACATCTAATCCGTCATTTTATTGTTGTAATAAATGTTAAATGGACCAAATATGCCACTGAGTAAGAATTAAATTTTACGACTAATTAAAACAAGTGCGTTGATAAAATATCAACGCACTTGTTTTAATTAGTCCCCTTTGAATATTAAATCAAAGACCCCTTTGAATATTAAATCCTTAATGATCTTAAAATGTGTAAATCAACATTATAGGCAGTAAATTCTGCTCCAATTATTGTTAAAGTATATCCTCATTCACCACAAGTCATCCACCAACCTGCTTTTGACTTTTTTTGCTAAGATTTTAGGAGGATTATGTGCTAACACTAGTTTTCTCAACATTCCTTATGTTAAAATTATTAAAATATCTGTATAAATAATTTTTCAAAAAATAGAAGGACAACATAGTTTTTAAAACATATTTGCAAATACTCTAATTAGCCTTTAATTACTTTTAATTACTAAGCTATTTGATAATTAGCTTATTGTAAAAATAATTACAATTTAACAAAAGAAATAAACACATCATATTATACTAAAGTAATTCTAACTAAACAAAAAAAAAATAATTAACTACAACATAGAGTGGAGTTGCGTGGGAAAATCAAGAGGGGAGGGGGGGGGCGGGGGGGGGGGAACCACAATTTTTCTAACTGCTTAACATTGATTTCCCAACTGCTTTTTTTTTATTTTAAGAAATTAAATCCTTGACAAAGTTCTTTTTCGCACTTAAGTAGCATGATACTATCCATCACTCATCACTCATTGTTGTTCTCAAATGTGAACTTACAATCTTGAATTAACAGAAAGAACGCTAATTTAATGCTGCACCATAAGCAGTTGTGATTACAAAAATGCATAGTTTATTGGGTTGTTTTAGTATGTCCTTTTATTTTACAACTTTGTAAAAAATGTTTTGTAGCGTTCTTGATGCCTTAAGTTCTTTATCATCTTCTCCAGAACAGATATCTATCAAAATTTCCATCTGGCTTTTCAGCACATGAACGTCTGGAATTTGATCCTTGTATCCAGGCGGAAAAAGTTTGTTTACTTTTGCTAAGGTTTCAATACTCAAATTGTCATTATTTAAATAAAATCTAAAGATTTTGGTGATGGGGGCAAATATTTCCTTAAAGTTCCAGAGTTTTTGGCTAAACCCATGGCTCTAAAGTCAATTATAATTTTTGAAAGTGCTGTAATATTTTCTGGGAAATTAAACATCAATGTTTAATTTTCTAGAAAGTATCACTGCACCTTCAATCAAATTATTCATAACATCTGTATCGTGACCGATAATTTGTAAGTTCTTGGCAGTGTTTTCAATTACATTAATACTGTCAATGACATTGAAGTTTGGATTTTCTAGGATTTCTATTAAAATTTGTATCTTCTCAATGATATTCTTTATAAAGCAAAGAGTAATAATAAAATCAAAAGTTGTAACTTTTTTCAAAAGATCTTGTTCAAGTCTTAGATTTTGTGTTAGTATCGAAAATCTTATTACTTAAAATGATCTAAAGAAGATCAATATCCTTCTCTAAACACTAATTTAGAGCCTTAACAGACTTTGCTTGTGCGGCTCATTTTATTCTAGACAGGTTTACAAGCTGTATTGCATTGTCAATGTCTTTAAGTTTTTCCTTTAAATGACTTAATCTTTTTGGGCTTGATGTGAAGAAAACATGCTGTTCGAGGACATTAAACTATTCTCGTATTAAAGTATTAACATTGCAGACATGTTTAAGAGCAATGTTTGTTCTGTGGTTTTGACAAGGTATGTAGAGCACACTATAATCAACTTCTTCTGTTACATGCTTTTGTTCTCTGTTAAATTGTCCAGACATTGAACTCGCGTAGTTACACGACTGAAAGGCCATCTTTGAAGTGTCATTGCCGTTTTTATGTAAAGAAGATAAAATTAGCTCAGCAATCCTTTTTTCAGTCTTATCAGTGCATTTGACTGATTTCAAAAACCTTTTCTAAATCTCACCGTTTTCACTTACCGTTCTTACAACTATACTCATTATGTCCTTGTATGACATTTCGGGAGTAGTTTCGGCCATCACAGAAAACAATTGATAATTTCATCAATGACCTGACTCTTCAATTCAGTTGCAATTTTACTAATTATTTCATTTTAAGATAATGGACTCGTGTATGTAACTCTATACGGACGAAGGGATCTAACTTCAATCCAGGTTTTTAGTGTGAGATTGTAGGGAGAGATGAGATTCGCAATTGAAACAAAGTTACCTTGCTGAGCACTGTCAGATTCCCTAAACGCCAACACTTGGCTTTCTAAAGTCTTTCATGTGTCGATAAGATTTTTGACAGTTTTCTATTCTGCACCTATTTTTTTTGTTCTTCTATCAGAACAAGACTCTTGGATCAATCAGTAAGGTGATCTTTATGTCCCTTTTTTATAAGAAAGTGACAATATTCACTTAATGCAACTTTATGTGCTTGAGAGGTAAAGCCTGAAATTTCCCAAGTTTGTCTATCCCATTGCTTTTTGTCTTGGACCAAGATCTTACCCCAACATTTATCCAAGCATCTTTAGTTTTTCCCTTCTTTCCAACGCCCTTGGGGAAAAGACAAAATGTTGCATCCTTCTGGAAGCTATATTCTAAATATTCTGACTCTTTGTACCACAGGAGATTAAATTTATTTTTACCGTCACTTGGGAAACTAGCAAGTTTGGGTTGGTGTGGACGTAACTGGAGCAAATATGATTTTTGATTCTCCGTAATTGTATGTGGACGTAAACCTGGGTCATCGCTAATCAATGCTGATGTATCTGATTCTGAATCTGAGCGAAGGCCAATTTGTTGTTTCACTGCTTATTTCAGTAGTATCCAAGTTAATAATATTTGTATAATCCCTTACTTCTCGGCCAGAAAACTGGAGTAAATAATCTGATTCAGAATTTCTCTGCTTGTTTTTTGACAACAATATAACCCCGGTTTTTCCCTTTTGCGTTCTTACATTAATTTTTTGGTCCTCTTTAAATTTTTTATCCGAAAATGTTGTTTCTTCTTCTATGGATATTCCAACTGTTGAAGTTGATGTTTTAATTAGTATTATGTCTTCTAACATTGTATGTTCACTACTTTGTATTTCATCATCCACTTCGACATCGTTATCAGCATTCTGATGTTTGGTTTTTCGTTTTTATGAAGCTAAACATACTACAAAAAGATTCTCTTTTTCCCACTGTTTGTTTATGTACCTTTTTACCACCATGAACGGATCATTCATGACTGGTTTTATAGTCGTTAATAAAAACTGCTTTGCATATGCAACATTGTAATTTATATTTTTTGCTTTCATAACTATTTCGCTGGAAAACAAACGCAGATACTATAATTTACCGTAATTTTTAAATAAGTTAATGTTTGTAAAAGTTATCACTCTTATGATAATAGAATAAGAAAAATAACCATAAAATAACCTTAATAATAATAATAACCTTAATAACCTTAGTAATAATAATAATAAGAATAATAACTTTAATAATCTTATTTCTAACATTTCTTATTTATATTAGACCCTATCCTTCAAACCTAATTCCGATCCTACTTTGATATACTGATAATTGGAAGTAATAACAGGCGCAAAGCTGAATTATCAGAGTTTACTATTTATTTTCGTTCACTTTCTTCTAGAAAGTTTTATATTAAGTTAATATATTAAAAAATGAATCATATCATTTTAAATGACATCATATCTTACATACAAAGACAGAAATGTTAAATTTAATGCTTGAAAATTAATTTTCACATGTTTCAAAGTAGAAAGTAAGCAAAAATAAGGTAATAATAGCTTTTAAATAAACATTCAGCTTAAACTTGTTGATGCCATTTTTATTGTTGATAACAAAGTAAATGAAAAAAGTAGCGCGAAAAAAAAACAAGTGGAAATCAAAATGGCGCGACATTTCGCCATGATGAAAAAGTTCGTCTTGTGATAAACGGTCTTAAATCGTGTAATAAATGAAAATTTATTTGCTGGTCAAAAGGAGCTAAATTTGCAGATATAATTAACTAAAAGTCATGGAAAGGGTGTGGGGGAAGGTTATCACACACCATTTGCGCCATTCTTGGATATACAGTGGCTTATAGCGACCTATCACTGTTTTCTTCTTCCGTCCGTTTAGAGCGGAAGAGCGTTACTTGGATTCCGCGACATTAAAACTATCGAATTAAACTGAACACTTTTTAACGAAATGATAGTTTACTTATCTTTTTTGACTTTTAATCATGAATAAAATCCTGACCGAACCCTAATCCTCAGTCGATGTATTTACATTTAGTTCTTGGTATTCCTATTGCCAATCAATGTATTTATGCCAAATAATTCACAAAACATTATCATATAAATTTAACTATATATTTAAATTAACAAAATTTTTGTGCTTCTTAAAATGTTTTGGACTGCAAAAAAACTGGAGGTTGATATTTAAAAATGAAAACAGCAAATTTAATCAAAAGTTGTTTAAAATTCAATTTTTTTTTTAATGGCTTACTTTATAAAATACCTGAAAATTAAAATAGATACTGTAACGATTTATATAAATTTATAAAAAAAATTTATAAATATTTTCATACTTTTAATAATAAACTTCATTACTTCATTACAATAAACTTTTTTTGTCAAATAATGAAGAAAAGAAACAGGATTCAAATCAAATAAAAAATAGAACTTAAGTAACTAAACCTTTTCAATAAAAATATATTGCTTTAAATAAATTAGAAGTGCTTTTATAAGTTAAAAACAGCAAACTTCATGCATATTACACTTAACAACGCTGCAATTAACAAATCTCATCAAATAATAAAATCAAAAGTGTCAATGAAAAAATGTCAACCTAACAAGACGAACTTAATATGGTCGTGCTTTGTTTAAAACAACATGGTTCTTTGTTTGATTTTAGTGTAGAAAGTTTTTAGTGGATTTTTATATAATGATGATAACACTCAATTATATAAGTATATTGTGATGACAACACTCATTTAACTAATGCATTAATGAATAAAAGTATTGAACATGGAAGTCAAACAAACTTTATCTCTAATCAAATTAAAAAAAAAAGCCGTTGAACAGTATTGTCAAAAGGACTTTTTAATCCACCTATTTCAAATGATTTTGGATATTGACCAAAGTTTAAAAAAAAAAATACTGGTCAAAATTTCATATTCGTTAAGCAAATCATAATTTCAAAATACCTTTTTAATGTAAACAAGAGACTTCTTTTGTTTTGAAGAACACCTAAAAAAAATATTTCTAAAGATGCTTTTCTTAGATTTCTAATTTCTGTTTCAAGTAGTTCTGTAACAAATTTTCCTTACATAATATACTTGTAACAAAAGTGTTTATCTTAATAGAGTTTTAATAAGCTAGACTATTTCTTCATGTGTATAATTTGTAAAATGCCTTTTGACATGTGTTGATATTTTATGCCTATTTTCTGATTTTTTTCATGCATAATGCTGTATCACAAAAATCCAAAACAACCTTTCTTTGTTTATCATCTAGATCTCTGAGGAAGCATTTTGATCATTATTATATATCTGCCCACACTTTTTAGAATAAAAGTTTTCCATTGTGTTACAGCAAATTTAATAAATTCACCAGTCTTGTTAAAGTTTGAGATTGTAGAAGTTTCAGGGTGATTAAGAAGAACATTGTATCAGATAAAAACATATTGCTTTCTGATTCCATTATTTTGCATGTTTTTGAAAACGCGGATAAAAGTCAAACAACAAAAGAGTTTCATCTGTAGTTAATCAAGGTTTTTCATAAAATGTTTGAGCTAAATGTTTATTAATCTTAACTGCCTTTGCTTTGCTTATTGACTATCTTACTGATTCTAAACTTAAATGAACTTGATCACTTAATAATTAGGAATTTATTAGTTTATAGGTTTTCATATCATTTTCAAATCAAATTTAGGACCATCAAGCATATAATTTGTATTAAAAGTTATCATGACATCTTTGCGAAAGAGAATTTACATCAATGGTTTTCCAAAAACAGCAACCTCCTGATACAATAACATTTTTGTAACATACACCTTGTTACAGAGAATAATTGTTCCTAGAAGAAGTTTTCAAATTAAAAAAAAAGTTGTTGAAAGTTCATGACTATTTTAGAATAAACTAAAAATCTATTTAAGAGGAGAATTGTGCAAAATGTTATTTTAGTTTAACTTTTTTGAAATTTTGATGTTAATCAGATTATATAATAAAATTTTTTAGCAATTGCTACACTTGCTACAGCCTGTATCCGCTCCTGTACATAATATTACACTAAGTATTAAATAAATTTTGTAAATTTTTAGAATTTTAAAAGCAAAAAATTGTTTTGGAGCAATTTTTAGGATTTCGATGATTAAAAATTGTATCAATAGAATATCGGGAATTACGATAAGTGAAAAATTCATTTTGGTTTAATACTAAGTACTTAAAAATCGTTTTAAATTTACCAAAACAAAATTAGCATTTTGAAAAATTTTTTCGAATCAAAAAATTCAACTTTTGCAAAAGAGAACAACCCGAGTAAATATACTATTTATAAAGCCGCTCTATGTGTGAATGATATAGCCGATAAAAGTTAATATGCATTAGCATAAAATATTATAATGTTAATATAACCTGCGCCGCGACACTAAGTTATTACTAAAGAAGTTGCTGCATAAAAAAAATTATTCAAATGTTATTTCACATTAGCATTTTGTGGGCTTCATGTTTGTACAAATACGCTCGTACAAATAATGACTTTTAAAGTAATATTAAATAATGAAAAATAAAATTAACATGTATTAAAATGCATTCATTTGATACTTTAGTTATCTAATGAATCCATTTTAATAGTTAAACTATAAGCAGATTGTTTTTATTTTGTATTAAAAGATTATTAATTTTAATTACAGTAGATTTTTAGGTGAAATAGTCAAAATAGTTAATGATAACTTGTTTAACTTAGGAAACAAATTGTTGCACACGTGTACAAATAATGTCTACTATAGAAGAAATCGATAATAATAAAGTAATTAAGTTAAAGAAGTTTTTAATAGTTTATCTAATGTTTCATTATTTTAAAAACTACTTGAAAATGTTGTTTAGTGAAAAAGAGACCTCTAGAAGAAAAAAATCTACTACAATTATAACAAAAATTTGCCACAAGTTTCCGTAATTTTATGGAAAAATCTATCCCATAAAAACACCCGCATAATTACGGGATTTGTCCATCAAACGAAAAGCTTCCATAAATATACGGGTATTTTTGTTTAAATGAGTTTTTTTTAAAAAAAAAAAAGCAGAAACTTGTCGCAAATTAAGCCCCCATATAATTTCCGTAAATAAACAGATAAATCTATTTTAACTTTATAGATTTTTTGCCCTTAGACAACCGAAAAGTTCTGCAACCGTATTCACTTGTCTCCGATAAAGTAACGGAGAGTTTTAGTGTCCGTTAGGAAAAAGTTTAAACAGCCGGTTTTTAAACGGAGGAAGTTTACTGGTATTCTAGTTCTGCCGTTAAGGCTCCTTATATTAACAGCTCCGTTAATTTTTTCAGTTTAACTTTCTTTTACAGTTTTTAATTGGTAAATCGCAACCGGGTGATTTTTTAAACAATGGTTGCTGTGTAACTTTTAAATTTAATTAAAACACGCTGCAATAGGAAAAACTGGGAGTTTGTGTTCATTTAACTCTTAGTTTTATTTTTCTTAAACTTTATGTTTATACCTCCACACTCTCCTAAGTTGCACATTTTCTCATAAATTTATTTTCTTCATTTTTTTCTATGAGGTCAAAATATCAAAAATGAGTATTTTATTGTGAAACAAACCACGATCTTCTTTATCGCACCAAAATAGAGATTTTATTCTAATAGTGTTTAAACTATATATTAACGCCAAAATGAGTTACGTACTGTGTCCTGTCAGTTTAAAATGAACCTTTAGTAAGAAACATACAAAAAATATTATTCTCTTTAACTATAGTATTTTAATTTTCTCTGAAAACAAAAAAAAAAATCAACAGTATTTTTAAAACATCTAAAAATAATTGTTTAATAATATTTCATATAAAGTGCTACACACAAATAAACATAGATATTTTTGTAAAATATTTTGCCCAAACTATTCTAATTATGATTAGTATGGTTTCAACAAAAAAAATTTTATGAAATCTTTACAGGGCTTTGTCCTAGAGCATATACAAAGCTTTAATGCCCACCCAATCCATGTTTTGTTGCTAGAGTCCTGTAATACAGTACTGTGTATATATCATAAAGTCATATGTCACATAATTATAAAGTGTATGATTATGTAATTTAAAATTATGTATTAAAAGGTAGCACTTGATATATTTAGCCAAAAAGTTAATCTTTTTAAGAGAACCTTTTTGTAAAATAATTAAAATAAGAGGAGGGTAAGCCAAAATCCGTGTTGCTACCTTAGACGCAGCATAAAAATTTTACGACGTGCTTGTTATTAAATACCCTATAACACGTTTTTGTTATAAAATTAAAATTTTTGATAGTTCTATAAAAATAATATACAAGCTAATACAAATTATTCATGTTCGGTATATATCATTTTATAAAACTAAATAGAAATTTATAAAGCCAAAAAATGTTTCATAGGAAAGAATTTAACTTTTTAGTCATTACTATCTTTGAGTTTCTAATAGAAAATAGTGACGGTATATATATACCGTCACTATTTTCAGAGAGCGTTCGACTGCCTGCGTATGACATGGTAGCTTTAAGTAAATGAAGTTTAAGCCACCTTGAGACTCAATTACAGCGCTTTTTTCATGATTTGTGATGTATCGAAGAATTTGTGGATTGAAATAATTTTTTTGCCAATAGTTGAGCTCAAATTAACTATTGATATCAAAATTTATTTGCGGCACTTCAAACACACTAGGTATCATTCCTGTATGAGGTGAATTTCGTGCTTTAAATAATCTTCTGGCAGCGAGTTACCTTCCTGTTTTGTGTTCATCACAAAACATCGACAGAAGCAAATTTTTAGGGTGAACAAAATAAGCATTACGTTGAACTACGGGATCTAATATCAGTTTAAGCTGTGCTGGCAGATATCGAGAACATTTAATTAATTTCCAAAAGTTCTTAGACCCATCGTTGGAAGTTGGATTTGTTTTTATATGAAACTATACTTGAGCATATACTTTAACACAATATTCAGCTTATAGTTTTAATTCATTTGATTGATTTGAAAATCTGAAGATCTAGAAAATTGTAATATTCTATTTGCTTTTGTTTACCATTGGGCTTGGGACATCTTACCCAGGGATCTGTTACTTAAATCATCAGAGCATTTGCCACTAATAGCTTCCATTGTTATAAAATATAAGTATTTTTAATATGTACTTAGACCTACAAATTTTACTTCTGGAAATTTGCTTTGTATTTTTTTCATAGTTTATTATTGGTAATTTTTTCACATTTTTCTAATATTTGTCAATAGGACCAGCATGTGAGGATAAGCCAGTGGTAACACCGTCTGATTTGATAAAAAGATGTCTCAAAGGCAGCTCGCTTAAATGTAGCATGCAAATAATCCACTGTAATGGGCCTTTTGAAGCCTTTTCTCGATCATTCTAATCACGCTGCTGAATTTTCTTGTGTTAGTGACCGTACCATCGCAACCAATAGCCATCAATTCACCAAAAATAATATTTTGTGACAAGAGAAGCCCATTAATCGATGTTTCAATATTTTTGGCAGCACCTCGAACTAACGTAGCGTAACCAATATAAACTGAATCTGGTTCTTTTACAACATATGTTCCTTAATTATTGTTTGTCTGTACCTTTTTGATCCTTCCTTCGCAATATTTACCGAGTTGTCTTTTCGTCCATCAAAGTATAAAGCAGGTAAATGAAGCTGCATTTGTTATTTATATAATTCATTACGCTCTTTTTATCCTTTCCCGGCGTATTTTTGATTTATCGACCACTTCTATATCCGAAGATATATCGTGCAATACTGTAGAAGCAATTGCAGCGGCTGCTCTCTCGGAAATACCGTAACAATCGCTGATTTTTGACAACATAGTCAGACTTTTAACTGTATTTATTGTTATTTTCTTTATTTTTGATGTGAAAGGTAAGTTTAGCCTATCAGGCCAAGAAATATTGTCTTCAGACTCACTTGAAGGCGACACCAACTCATGCTGTTCAATATTACACTTCCCTTGAACTTTTTGAATGTGTAAGCTAGATTTGTTCATCTAAGAAGCTCTTGCTACTTTTTTTTTGTAGTTTAGTTAAAAGAATGCGATCTATTCCACTAATTAGCATCTTCCATTTTTGTCTTTGGTCAAGCAAAAGCTTCTGCTCTTCTTTTGGTGCTTTTTTTCTCTTGAACAAGAACAAAGTTGAATTTGTATACATTTACATGAACAAATGTCGAATAGAACTCTGCTATGCTGTATAAAATCAACTTTTTGATCTGCTGATAATCTTTATAAATATTTGATGAGGTTTTTGCACTTTAAATGATAAACCTTTAAAAGCTGAATTACTCTTGTGTGTGAAACCGTAGGAAGAGACAATTTTCTCCAAACATCTACTTTTTGAGACACAAGCTCGGCAATATCTAAAAATGATGGTTATTTTATAGTATTTCTGCTAATTTTAAGTTACAATTTTTTCCATTTGTAATATTTCATGATATCTTCGTTGATACGCAACACATTGTCCTTAATGTCTTGTACACTCGCAAATATAGGGAGCTGATAACTTTGTCTTCTAGTTTCCATAATGATTTATTAGTTATGTAGAGAAAATTATGCAACGAATGCAAACGCACTCACAGCTGTGTTTTTATAATATTTTGGTCACACTAAAACCAAACTAAACATTAACGCTATAAGATGACGCAATACGTACGCAACCGCTTTTACTACCCTCTTAAAGTAATAAAAACAAAACTGCTTGTAAACAAGGTAGGCTCAATAACTCTATTTCACTTAACCGTAACAAAATAATATGCGTTTACCTCACAAAGTAAATTTCTTAAATTGTTTACGTTGCAGTGGCTTTAAATCACTTTTTTATACGTTTATATCTTCTGGATCGATGCACGGACGGTTACAATAAAAAAAAAGAATAGTATTTAATGCATATTTTGACTATTACAACTGGATTTAAAAAAAACATGGTGTTTATTGTCACAAGCGAAAACCAGGTAAAATTAATCAAAAACAGAAAGTACATATAAATTCTATGGTGCACAAAGCAATTGACCGATTTTGGTGTCTTTTTCACTGCTACTTATATATACAGTGAGAGAAATAAATATCCGAACAAAACATTTTATTGTGAAAAATAAACTTTGTCAGATTATTTAAAAAAAACATATTTTTGATAAATACTTTTATAATTATTCTAAAAGCAAATTTAATTGCAATTTTATCTAGCAAAAAATTAATCAACGGTAATTAATTTGCGTTGCTAAAATTTAATAATTCCTTAAGAAGTGTTAAAACTTCAATGAAAAAATAATTATCCAAACATGTTGTTTTGTAAACAAAGTTTTAAAATTGACTATTAAAAAAAAATTTTAAATCAATAGTTTTAGAAATGTTGTTGCTTTACAAAGAGTAATTTTTTAATAATTGACTGATATTTTTTTAAATTCATTTGGTTTACCATTTATATTATGGGAGTTAAAATCAAGGAATGATGCCAAGCTCAGCGCAATTTGTTTATTGACTAATTCAAGCAGGGTAAAACATTTAGGTCGATAAATAAAGCAACTGGAATGGTATTAGGAGTCATCAGCGATCTGATTGAAAAGTATAATATGTTTGGATATGTGCAAAATCAGTCATAATCCGGAGCTAAGCATAAAACAACACCGAGAATAGATCGACAAATTGTCAAGATGGTGCAAAAAAACTGATTTTTAAAAGCACCAAAAGTGTCAAGCCTCCTTGAGAAAGATTTTGGGTTACAAGTAAGCTCATGTACTATTCGAAATTGATTGATAGAAAGTAGACTCAAAGTAAGATTTCCACGCAAGAAATCATTCCTTTCAAAATTCATCAAAAATGAAGACTTGCATTTGCTAAAAAATATGTAAATATACCAGTATCATTCTGGAGGAATGTCTTTTGGACAGACGAGTCAAAATTTAATCTTGTCAAGTCTGATGGAGCTCAAAAAGTATAGAGAAAAAAAATGAAGCATTCACACTCAGTTGTATTCGAGGCACAGTTAAATTTAGTGGAGGCAATGTTATGGTATGGGGATTGATGGCTTGGAACGGAACTGGAAAACTGGAGTTTATTGATGGAATTATGGACTCTGAGGTTTATGTTAACATTCTCAATAAAAATCTTCTTGCTTCAACTAAAAAACTATGATTAGGAAAACATTTTATCTTCCAACAAGACAGTGACCCTAAATATACGTCAAAAAAAGCAAAAGAGTTTTTTTATCCAAAAGCAAATTGAGTTACTTGAATGGCCAGCGCAAAGTCCAGATCTTAATCCAATTAAACATCTCTGGGCTATTCTGGATAAAAAATCATTTAATCCTAATTTAATTTTCTTTCAGAATAATCATTTTTTTATTTTTATAAAGTTATTTTTTTCTTAAATAACCTGACAAAGTTTATTTTCCATAAAAAAATGTTACGTTTGGATACATTTTTCTCTAACTGTAAGTGTACAATTGTACATTGAGTGTATGTATATTAAATGTAGATATTTAAATAGTATTATTATATTCCTAAAATCATTTAATTAATTCATTACTTTATTAGAATATTAAAAATATACTTAACTTATAAAGATTACAACTTTATAAATTATATATATTTAACTTATAAAGATAACAACCTTTAAAAGTGGGAAGGTTTTATAAGTGTTTCCCCAACAAGGGGAAACTATACAAACACCTGTAGCTTTTGTTTCTCTCAAATATTTATATTTTTTAGTAAATTGTCTTGTGATTTGTCATATTAACTTAATTATTTTATCTGATAATTGATAATTATTTATAAATTTCAATGCTCGTTTATTTTTAGTCTCAATTTATCACTTTTTTTTACCATACTTTTTACCATATCAGAACATGAATAAGAGAAAGCTTCTTTAGTTTACTTACTTTTCTTCATTATTATATGTTTAGAATTAAGGGGTTAAACTTAATATGCTTGCAGTTCATTTTAAACTATTTTGCAATATACAATACATTAATTACAATATATATATATATATATATATATATATATATATATATATATATATATATATATATATATATATATATATATATATATATATATATATATATATATATATATATATATATATATATATATATATATTAGGGTGACCCAAAAATGACCAAAAATTTTTTTTTTTACATTTTGTTATTCCTAAGGTCTAAATGTGTTCATTTATGAAAGAAAACATTGTACCAAAAAAATCAGCCAAATCGGTTAATATTTAGAGGTCGCGCTAGGGCGATCTTTATACCCCTCTAAAATTGGAACTTTTAAAAGTTCAGTAAAATATTGACCTTCGTTTTCTGTGCACATTTCGGTTATTTACCGTTCGATTTTAATAAAATAAAAACGAAAATAAAGCTCTTATTATGCATAATAATTTTTGTTAAACAACATTTCCTTTTTAAATGCATATTAAAGCGTCAAAATAAATTGCAAACTAAGCCAAGTTTCATTATATTTTATTATATTGGTTTATTATATGGTTTAGCTCAGTTCGAGACTTTATTGAAAGTGTTGTGATTCCTGAAAAAAAATTACAATAGTTTATCTATTTTGCTTGACTAATAATATTAATTACAGTATTTTAAGAAAGTGATATAATTGCGAGTTTCAACGAAACTAATTTTGTTTGGAGTTATAGGTGACAACAAAATATATTTTCATTCATACACTGTATTAAAGAAAATTTAAAATGGCTGCAGTCGCAAAGCCAACACGCAGTTCTACAGCAAAATGGTTAATTGGTCAACCAATATCAATGCTTTCCCATCTTAAGTTTCCAACGATTTTGGAAGTATTAAAATGTTTTTTCATCCACCATGAGGTGAAATGATTGAGTATACATGAAAGTTCGGTAACAGTTATCAAATCAACTTGTGAAATTTGTGAAAAAGCTAAAATTCCTACAATTCGAAAGGATAATGCAGTTACAAGGCTTGCAAAATTTCATAAAGAATATCCGGATCTATTAAAAGACAGAAATAAGAAATCAGCTGTTGCTAGAAGCAAAGTAACAGACTTTGAAAAGAGAATTATGAAACTTTTTGATATTGCGCCAACTAATGTTTTTGATTTAATAAAAATTGCTGAAGATCGCGATTTCCTCATAGATCAACGAGATGATAGAAACATGGTCTTGGGTTCCATTGATAAAGATGATGCAGAGAAAGAAGAAAATAAAGTTTGCAGAGAGATTAGTTTGGATAAACGTTTGCAAAAAGAAGCGTTAAGGAAACAACGCTCTGAAGAAGTAGTTGTTCTTGAGAATTCAACTTTGCCTTCAAGTTCTGCTAGTAGCGATCATGATGATATCGTAGTTTTGAAAGGAAAAGATGATGTTGCAGAAAGCTCCGGTCTGAAAAGGAAGCGTTCTATAAAAAAAATTATTACCCCTGAAGTTGTCGCTTCCTTAGATAGAGGAAAAGTAAGCAATCGTGTGGTAATGCGAACTATAGCAGCTACATTGCAAAGTTTAGGAGCTCCCATTGAAGAGTTCTCTATATCTGTTACTACTTTTCATAGGGCAAGAACTGATTATCGTGAAACTCATTACAATGAAACGAAAGAAAATTTCAAATCGGATGTACCTCTCATAGTTCATTGGGATGGAAAAATGATGGCAGACATCGATGGAAGTGGAAATGTTGAGCGTTTGTCAGTTTTAGTAACAGGGCATGGTATTGAAAAACTTCTGGGAGTGCCAAAACTTCCTGATTCAAAAGGAGAAGCCATTGCTACTACAGTTGTAGCCTTCCTCCATGAATGGGACGCTTAGAATCTTATTAATAATCTCTGTGGCATATCGTTTGATACCACAGCTAGCAATACAGGATCTGAGAATGGTGCTTGTAATTTACTTGAAGAAAAATTAGGAAAAGAATTATTGAATTTAGCTTGTCGTCATCACATTACTGATATTGTTGCAGGATCTGTGTTTAAAATTTATTTTCCAACAACGTCCGGACCAGATGTTGCTTTTTTCAAACGATTTAAACAAGCCTGGAAGAATATTAAGAAAGATGATTTTAGCCCAGCAGTGCAAGATGAAGAAGCTGAAAGATATCTTTCAAACGTCTCAATTGAAAAAAAATTGTCTATAATTAATTTCTTAAAAAAATGTTTGCAAGACTCACAACCACAAGATGATTATAAAGAACTTCTTGAATTATGTCTAATATATTTAGGAGAGCAACCTCCTAGTGGAATAAGATTTAAAGCACCTGGAGCCTTCCATCATGCTCGGTGGATGGCAGAACTTATTTATTCAATTAAAATATGGTTATTTAGAGATCAGTTTAAAATGGTGCAACATGAATTAAACGCAGTAAGAGTAAAAGATATTAGCATATTTGCTGCGTTAATATATGTTCGACAGTGGTTTACTGCACCACTCAGTGCCTCGGCCCCATTTAATGATTTAGATTTTCTAAAAAATATTGAGGAATATCGTAAAATGAATGAAATTATAGCGACCGCTGCAACAAAGGCAATGGAGCGGCATCTATGGTATTTAAGTGAAGAACTTATATCTTTGGCCTTTTTTAGTGATGATGTAGAGATTAAAGTTAAAAAAAAAAATGATAACTGCCCTTCAGCGTCAATGCGTAGACAATAATAGGCCATCAAAGAAATTAGCAGATATTACAAATGTAATGAGTAAATCCCTTGAGGACTTTGTAACGTGTAAATCACTTTCATTTTTTAATTTCTTAAATATTGACATTTCCTTCCTTGAAGAAGATCCTTCAAACTGGAAAAACAATGAGTCGTATGCCGACTCTAACGAAGTAGTGAAGTCTCTTAAAGTTGTTAATGATTGCGCCGAATAAGGGGTGAAGTTAGTACAAGACTTTAATGCTGTCTTAACAAAAGATGAAGAGCAGCAAAAGTGTGTGTTAAATTTAGTTGCAGAAAACAGGGTTGTCTTACCAGATGCAAAAAAATCAACATTGAGTGCTAAACAAACCAGGCGACAATGAGCAGCTGTTGTTGTTTAATGTTGTTTAATAAAAATTATTATGTGTAATAAGAGCTTTATTTTCGTTTTTATTTTATTAAAATCAAACAGTAAATAACCGAAATGTGCGCAGAAAACGAAGGTCAATATTTTACTGAACTTTTGAAAATTCCAATTTTAGAGGGGTATAAAGATCGCCCTAGCGCGACCTCTAAATATTAACCGATTTAGCTGATTTTTTTGGTACAATGTTTTCTTTCATAAATGAACACATTTAGACCTTAGGAATAACAAAAAGTAAAAAAAAGTGTTTTTGGATCACCCTAATATATATATATATATATATATATATATATATATATATATATATATATATATATATACATACATACATACACACACAAACATACATACATACATACATACATACATATATACATACATACATACATACATACATACATACATACATACATACATACATACATACATACATACATACATACATACATACATACATACATACATACATACATACATACATACATACATACATACATACATACATACATACATACATACATACATACATACATACATACATACATACATACATACATACATACATACATACAGGGTTGAAAACTAAGTTTTTGCCGACTTACGAGAATAACGAAACATACAATAAGAAATTTATTAATCATCCTCACTAAGGAATTCGAAATAGTTACCATCACTCTCAATACATCTTTGCCATCTGTCCGGCAGCTTGGCAATGCCAGTTGCGAAAAATTCAGGGGGCTTTGCATTGATCCAGAGCTGAACATCCTGCATAATTTCGGCAGTATTGTTGAAAATTTTCCCCTTCAAAGCCGATTTCATGGGTGAAAATAAATAAAAATCTAACGGTGCCACTCTTTCCACAAATTTCCACTCTTTTAGCTTTCTCTGTCAAAATTCATTGATGCAATCAAAAAAACGCAAAACAATACCCTTGGCAATAATTCCTATAAAACAAAAATGTTCATTTTTTTATTTTCACAATAAATAAATTCCTGAATATTATTTATTTTCATTTATTAAGTGCAATTATAAAGTAAGAATATTCTATGAATACATAGAAACACAAACGATTTACTTCTCTCACATAAACACATAGATATAACAAATTATAACTCGGCAAAAACTTAGTTTCCAACCCTGTACATACATACATACATACATAAATATATATATATATATATATATATATATATATATATATGTATATATATATATATATATATATATATGTATGTATGTATGTATGTATGTATGTATGTATGTATGTATGTATGTATGTATGTATGTATGTATGTATGTATGTATGTATGTATATATGTATACCATTCTTGTAGTAAACATAAAAATATAGTGCAGATTACAAAGAAATTTGATTGGGTTCACATAAAAGAAATATTACAATTTCTGGAGTTTAAGGTATAGTGCTATTTTTTAACAAGCCAAGATGATAGCATTATATATGTTTTTAAATCTATAACTAGAGTAACTCATAATTTATAATATGATAACATTTAATAAAGTTCCTGATTAAAGTCACAAGTTTTAGTTACAAAAAGAGAGTTGACTCTGACTAGTTTTTGTTAATAGATTAGGCAATCTGCCTAAAGTAGTTTGGCATATGTCCATGTAAATTTGATCAATATATTAAAATTTTACTAGAACCCGTTTATAAAATGTCTAATCAACAAAAAATTAATGATTTTTCTATAATAAATGTTCATTATCACATAATCTTATATGTTTTATTAAACATTTATTTACACATTTTCTTAAAGCTTGATAGAGATTCTGAATGGCTTAGGAAAGACACATCAAAAAAATTCCGTTTAGCTTTGACTGCAAACAAAAGTATGATTGTGTCTAGAAAGTATGTCTTGATTATACCAGATATTTCTGTGCACAGAAACCATTTAATTGGCGATGTAAGTTTTATTACATATTTTTTTAACAATATTTTAAAAAGTCTCATTCAACCTATTTCAGACGAGCTTATTATCAAAATTGGAGAACTAGTTAAAGTTGGAGTAAATACTGTAACAGAGATAAGACGGCATCTGGAGAACTTTGTTCGCATCGATTTTAGTTCAAGAAGTATGCCAAATAAATCAAACAAACACTTTTTCCAGTTAGTCAGTTATTGTCAATTCTATAGATACTACAAATAGTTTTAATAATAGTAGTAACAGTAAACAATGGTAACAATAAGTAATATTCTCCTAAATATAATAGATATTGTGAGATTTCAAAAATTATTTTCAAGTCTAACTGTCTTTCTATGCCTTTTGGAAGTTCAAGAATTCTTTATACTGTACTGTAAAAAGTAATTATATTTTAGTTATGCTAATAAAAACACAAGGGCAAGCTCATTATACAAAAAATGCCATGAGAAAATACCAACTTATTTAACTAATCGCCCATGTCCTTTGGTTAATCATTGCATGCAAATGATTGACAAAATGCATGGTATACAGGAATTAATGCTGTGACAGATAGATTATACCATGTTGCGTCATTAAAGTCTAACAGTCGGGTAATATATCATTGCTATCTAGGTGATGATGAACGTTTACCAATTTGTTCTTGTCCATCATGGTTTAGTTCTGCTTATCCATCCAAGCATTTTTTTGCTATATTCTTAAAAGAAAATCTATCTTGGTCTGCTTTTGGTATGGCTTATTGGAATTCTCCATATTTTGTTTTGGATTTATTATCAGAAAAAACTAGTCTAACAAATACTTTATATTGTCCGGGTTCCGTTTATTCTGTTGACAATTCCACAAATGTCATCAATGGCAATGCAGCACCACAGAAAATAGTTGTTTCAAAGCAATTTAATTTTAGCCAGCAAATGCTGTCGATTCAATTAAAAATTAACGTTGGTTTACAGGATCCCATTAAGGGTCAAATCAATGCTTTTAATACACATGATCTACTCCTTTTGTTCAAGTTTTTCATGACGAGAATCTTCACTGGCTTTGTGTGAGCACATACAATTGTAAGCCAGGTGAGATTTATATGTTTGACAGCCTTTTCCATGGCTCTATATCTGTCGAGACGAAAAAGCAAACATGTTCTATTTTACATTGCAAGAAAAAGTGTATATTAGTTAAAGTATAACCTGTTCAACAACAAACTAATTTTTTGGATTGCGGATTGTATGCCATTGCCTGGGCTTGACAAATCCTAGAAAATAAAAGTATACCATCAACTTCCATTATGTTTGAACAAGGGCAAATGAGAAATAATCTCCTAAGCTGTATACAAAAGAACCAGTTAGATGTGTTTTCAGTCACTAAAAATCCCTCACTGTTTAAAAGACGTTTAGCAAAGAACTTTCGCATCCCTCTGCATCGCTCATGTCGTATGTTTTGGAAAAATGAAGATGAAAAAATCTTTAATAGGTATATTATCGCATTAACATTACTCTAAAATTTGAAATTTAATTGTAAGAAATCATAAGTTGTAAAGATTATTTTAGATTTTTAACATAAACATTATCTTTAGTATTAAGTGTATCTGCAAAGATTTTTGTTGGCGTTGTTTATTTTATATTAAAGCAATGACTTTAAATTGCATGTTCATTATTTTAAATTTATTGAAACAATTAATAAGTACAAATTTTTTAAGGCAAATGGCTCAATCTTTTAATTGCAAAAATTGGTTTCATTGTGAATGCGAAAGAATTCCTCAAAGTGCATTTGAAAAAAAAAGATGTACAATGAAGTAATATTTTTTAAAACTTTATACCAAAGCAAAAACTTTTTAAATGCTGTACTTAAGTACTTTTTGGGAAAAGATGTCCCAAAAAAGACTGCCTTTAATCACTATATGTTCCTGGTATACAAGAACATACAATACAAAATAAATTGAGAGGCTACATTAAAAAAAAATAACACTAAATTTAATGTTTTAAAACTGAACATTTTTTACTCCAGGTTAAATGTTGATATTTTCTATAATTTATAGCTTAAATGTTGATATTTTCTATAAAGTAGTACATCTCAGCACTTTTAGAGTTGTTGGTACCAAAGTTCAGAAATAGTTAGTGATTATTACCTTTTGAAAGCACCTTTTTTGGTACTTCCTATCCCTGCTAGTCAAGCTATATCTAATATTTATCCAGGTATATTTTATTTAATAATTGTTTTATAGCAAAGAAAAAAATAATATTAGGAAATTTAAAGAATAAATAAAGATAAAAAAAAAGAAAATGAGTTTGATTTTGTAAATGTTTGTTTTTCATGTTTCATAATATGTAGTACCAAAATTGTAATCATTAATTTAAAACTATAAAATAAGTTTGCTAGGATAATTGGTTTTAATGCAGTATAATATAACAAAGAGTCCTTATTTTGTGGGTCATTACTTTATTGAAGATTTGCAAATAATAAGTTGTTAACATTAAACAATTTTCTATTTTGTTTATAGAAAGGAAACCAAAGTAGTATAAAAAGGGCATTCCAGAACAAAATTTTTTCAACCATATACTTATCTATATTCTCATATCATATTTCAAATATATCTATAACCATAAACTCATATCATATTTAGCTATAAACATATCTATATTCTCATAAGTCATTTCAATCATTATACTATCTATAAATTCTTAACTCATTTCAACTATTGTCCTAATTGTCCTATTGTCCTATTGTCCTAATTGTCCTAATTGTCCTAATTGTCCTAACCATAATTTCTGAACTCAAATAAAGATAATGGAAGTATAACAACCATAATATATTAATATATTATGGTTACAAACTATAAACTCTGAGCTATATTTTGTAATTTTTTATAAATTTTTCAGACTTATCAATTCTTTATTATCAACCCATGAGTTGAACGAATAAGGATACCCATACCACTTTACTAATGATTTGTTTTTTGAGTTTACAAATAACTTTTTCCATCCTTAATATGTTTTGATCAGTTTTTTGCATTTCTTGTTCATAAAAAGTACCTTGTATTTTTTCATTATTATCGTCAGTTATTTTATACGTTGGTGGATCTGTGAACTGAACCTGTGACACTGTAAAAATTTCTTCAGTCCATTTCGGTGTGTATCCTTTTTCAAACGTTCCTTTCATTTTAGTTATCCTAATTCTATCACCAATTGAAAACTTTGGTTTTACAGACTCTGGTCGTACATTTCCATTTAGATTTAACCAAACAATATTTTCATTCTTTTTATCGTTAGCTTCAACTGGTGTCATTTTAACTGAAGAATGCTTTGTGTTGTTGTATTTATTTACCATTTCATCTAAAACGTTAATATATTTTCTAGTAGAATTAGCTGAAAAGTACTTAAACATTTTACCTTTCATTGTTCTATTCAAACTTTCAACTACACAACTTTTTTCTTCATTTTCAGTTGAATATAACTCAACACCAAGCGTTTTAACATGCTTATTATAAAACTCTAAGCCTTAATCTACCCACATTTTTTGACACTTTCTTTCTTTAAAGATTTTATTTAAAGCATTAGCAACATCAACTCCAGTTTTACTCTTCAATGGAACAATCTATCCATACTTCGAAAAAATATCTATCACCATTAATAAGTATTTTATACCATCATTGAATTTGGAAAAAGATTTCATGTCAACTAAATCAGCAGCCCATACCTCATCGATTCCATTTACAATAACTTTTCTTTTTCTGAAATGTTTTATAACTGGTCTATGAAGTTTGTTTGCAAGTTTGTCAGTCCATTTCAGACCTATAAGATTTACTTCCTTATTCTCGTCTTTTTTACTGATCGTTTGTAGTTTTTTTGATATGGGTCATATGGGTTCAAAGAACCTCATATGACCCATATCAAAAAAAGAATTCATATGGGTTCAAAGAACCTAATTCATATGGGTTCAAAGAACCTAATCCAAACTTTACTTTAGATGATATAATAGGTTATATAATACCTCGTTTAATTCTTTCACGTATTGTCAGATTTTTTATAGAATCCATTTCTTCGATCATAAGTTTATCAGCTAAATTTCTTTTTGCTGGGTCATCGAAGTATTTATAAGCAAGATCGTGATGGTAAGCTGCATTATCAACTCTATCTATAGGTTTACTCCATTCTTTATATGCGTCAGTAGAAGTTAATCGTTCATCTAAATTAGTACCAGGACCTGCAAAGTTCATTCCAGGTAAATGCATTTCACCTGGAAACTTTGACCATGGTAGTTTTATTTTACTTGTTGCTGAATTAATCGAACTCACTAAATCTCCTCCTGTTTTTGATGATACAAATTGAGTTTTTGTTTTTCCGCAAATAGCGCAAGTTCCACATGGCATATTTCTATTGTTTTTACTCACAACATTTTGCAAGTTTAGTGTATTTGTTTTGTTTCTACATTTAACGCAGTACATTTTTATATATAGAAAAAAATGTATAGCATTTTTATATATATAAAAATGAAAATCTTAAATATATAAAAATGGATATTATAGATTTGTCATGGAATGCAAATAACATTAAGAGAAATAATAATAAGTTGTTTCCTAAGAGTATAAGAGGAATTATTGTTGGAAAGTCGGGTTGTGGAAAAACTACTTTATTATTGAATTTACTTTTGAGACCTGGTTGGTTAGACTATAATATTTTACAAGTTTTTGGAAAATCTATTTTTCAATCAGAATACAAAATATTAAAACAATCTTTTGAAAAAAAATTACCAAAAGAAATTATTCTTGTACTGTTTAAGCTACAAGACCAAATAGAAAAATTAAATGCAAACCCTGAGCTTATAATTGAAGATATTTCAAAAAATTTAAATGAGAAAACAGATATGGAGTGCAAGTTTTTTGAAACAGCAGAAGATGTAACAGATCCTCAAGATCTTCATATTCATTAGAATAATTTGATGATATTTGATGATTTACAATTAACAAAGCAAAATAAGTGTGAAAAATATTATATAAGAGGAAGACAGAGTAATGTAGATTGTTTCTATCTTGCACAAAATTATTTTATGTTACCTGGGCAAACAATACGTGAAAATACAAATTTTATTTGCTTATTTCCACAAGATTCAAAGAATTAAAATCATATTTATAATGATCATGCTTCAAGTGATATGACAAAAGATGAGTTTAAAATTTTTTGTAAGAAAGCTTGGTCAGAACCTCATGGATTTGTTATTAGAGATCTATCTTCTAAAAAAGACTATGGAAAATATAGAAGTGGATTAAATTGTTTTTATATACCAACTTGTGAATTTTAAAATTTAAAAAAAAAAAACAAAAAAAAAAATATTATTTTCTATATAAAAAAACAAAAAATAGAATATGTATCAGTGAGCGGAAATAGCAGTATATTAAGAACTAATTATAACCCTATTATTGCACTTAAAGAAAACAGAGAATATGAAATGGCTCTAGTTAGTTTAGAGACATATTACAGTTTTCCTAATATTAATTCTTCAAACAACAATTTTAGATATAGCGCAAATAATGGATCAACTTGGAAGGATATAAACATTCCAGATGGATGTTATGAAATTAATGATCTAAATAAATATATCCAATTGATTATGACAGGAAACGGTGATGCAAGTTCAGGAGTTGCAAATATTACAATTGAAGGAAATAATAACACATTAAGAGCAGCTTTAACTATTGCAGCTGGTTATAAAGTTGATTTTACAAATTTAAATTCAATTAGAACTGTTTTTGGTTTTGACAGTGGAATATATTCAGCAAGCTCCAATATATCAACTAATATAGTAAACATATTAAATGTTAATAGTATACGAGTAACAAGTGATATAATAGGATCATCTTATTTAAATGGAGGAACTGATAACGTTATATATTCATTTTTCCCAAGGGTAGATCCTGGATATAAAATTGTTCAAGAGCCATATAATTTATTTACCAGTAATACTAAAAAAAATATCAAGAATGGAAAATAAATTGCTAGATCAAGATGGAAATCTTTTGAATTTACGAGGAGAAAAATTAACTATTACATTTCATTTAAAAGAAATAAAGTAGTATTTATAATTGAAATAAAACGTAAAATTTTTTTTGTAATTTTTTTAAAAATTATTTTATATTATATATAAAAATGAGTAAATGTGCAAATATTAAAGTAAATATTTCACAGGGTCAATTGGGGAATATTAAAAAAGCAATTGAAGATGGTTATAAAGCTAGTATTAAGTTATCACATTCAGATCTTGGTAAGCATGTATTAGCAGTAACAAAAAGACAATTGAATAAAATTACAAAAGCATATGAAAATGGTACGGGTGTAATAATTAATTTAAGTAAAACACAGCTAGCTCACAATTCTCAAATAAAGGGAGGATTTATTGGAACACTGCTACCTTTACTTGGTACAGCTGGAAGATTTCTATTATCAAGTGTTGCTCCAGCACTTGCAACAGGTTTATTAACAGGAGTAGGTTCAGCAGCTGGATCAGCTATGGTTGATAATATTGCTGGAAGGGCTATTGTGTACTTAAAAAAGAATGGAAAAGGAGTTAAAATGACTGCTGCAGGAAAAGGTTTATATTTGAGACCATGGAGTAAAGGTTCTGTAGGTGATGGTTATTACATACATAGTGGAAATGGATATATATCAACAGGTGAAGGTTTATTATTAGGACCAAATTCACCATTTGCTTATATTCCATTTTTGAATATACTTCTATAATTTCTTAAAAATTTTTTTATATTGCATATAAAAAGAAATGCCAAGAAATAATCCACCATTACATAAATATATTAAAAAAATATACATACCAGATGAATCAGATGAACTAGATGAACCTCAAAAAATACTTCTTCACAAAGATTTGGAGCACCCTTCAGTATTAATAAATGATAATAAATATGAAATATTTGCACAACACAACATTACAATAAAATCTCTATCACATCAATATGTTCTTTTAAAGTTTGGTGTAGTAGTTAATGAAGGTATTGCGTTAGTTCCATTAAAAGAAGAACTTAAATTAAAAATGTTAAGTTTACAAAACTCTGTAATATCAGAGACTGTTGATGATATTATAATAAATGTTAATAATTCCGATTCTGATCTATTGATTAAAAAAGGAAATAGTTTATGCTTTGCGAATTTGTTGTAAATATTTTTTAAAAAAATTATTTTTACTTATTAAAATGGAGTTTAATTGCTAAAAGCTGTGTAATAATATTTATTCAGATATACCAAATGCACATAGTGCAAATGATAATAAAACTTTCAATAAAATATATCCAAATCTTCCAAGTGCACTTGACGAAGAAAATAAGAATATTAGTGCACATATATATCGCCTAATATAATATAATCACAATTAGTGAGATTCAAAAATAAATAGAGAGTGAGAGAGAAAAGAGAAATATGTTAAGTAAAAAGTATCATAGAGCTGAAAAAATAGTTTCAGCAATTGTTAATTCATTACTAGCAAGCACTATGATACTTGGAACTATTGGAATTGGATTTTTAGCAACAATAATTGCAGCACCAGTAGCTATTGCATGTGAAGGTGCAGCATTAGGAGCAGGTATTTTATCATTAATAGGAGGGCAAGTTAATAAAAAATTAAATTTAAAAGCAGAAAAGCATGAAAAGATTAGAGTACTTGCTGATTCAAAACTAAATACAACAAGTGACTATATTTCTAAAGCTTTAGTAGATGGAAGTATAGATGACAATGAATTTAAACTAATACTTAGTGAACTTGAAAAATTTAAAGCCATGCTTGAGCAAATTAGAACAAATTCAAAAGTATTTATTAATGAACAAACTAAAGAATCATTAATTAAACAAGGAAGAGATGAAGCAATTAATATACTCAAAAGCAGATTTAGTAAAAATGTAAAAGTCAAAACATAAAACATAAATCGTTTTATGGTGTGTTTTTTTATCTTTATTTGTAAAAAAGCAAAAAGTCTTTTCTAAAAGATCCTGAAAAGAGAGACAAAATTGTTAAAGATTACTTAGATACTAAAAAAAAATACGGCAGAATAATTTATATGAAAAGATGGGTGAAACTAATTTACAGTCAGACTTAGAAAAATTGTACAAGCCATTAATTGATAGTCAAGATGGAAAAAAAGAAAATATATCTAAATTGCAAGATCAAGCTGATAAATTCACACTCACTTTTTCAAATTCTTATCCTGAAGCAAATAGAGAGATAATGATAACTGATTCTAAAAAGCTATTGCCTTTTCATGAAGAAAATAAAGGTATGAGGCTAGGAAAAATTGCAACAGATTATCTAAGAATGTATGCTAATAGTAAAAAATCTACAGATACTACATTTGGAATACATTCTAAAGATGATATATTTTATATTGGAAAAAAACCAATACATATTAATGATGAAGATATAACTATTGATGATGAAACATATTATGGTACTCCTGGTCTTTGGGAGTTGATAGTAAAGTTTAATCCTGAAAAGAATTTATATACTGAAGATGACCTTAAAAAATATCGAAATATATTAATACGAACAGATGGAATTCCTTCTGATGCAAACCCATACAAACCAAAGTCGTCTCGTAGTGGAAAATACAGAGAAATAGTAGCTCCTATTTGGAGAGATATAAATAAGAAGCGTAAATCAAAAGGAAATGGAATTGGAGGAAGAACAGTGATACAAACTATAATTCTTCCTAGCGACCCTGATGAATTAATTGAAAAGCTTGAATTACGTATAGCTGCATTGAAAGCAGGTAACACTGGAGCAGGAAATGAAGCTGATGCAATTTGTGATGAATTATTACGGCAAGGTGTTATGAATAGTGAACAGTATAAAGCAATACAAAATTATTTATCAGTGTATATAAAAAAATATATATAGAACATAAAAATGCTAATTGTTAATAATAAGAGATATATAAAGAAACATACTATTGGAGGAAGTGGTATATTCGAAAGTATAAGAGATCTATTTAAACAAATAAAAGCGTCAAATGTAACAAGAGTATCATCAGCTATGTTGAAGAAGATGCTGTTAATGATTTAGGAAAAACTGCAATAACTGCTGCTAAATCAGCAGGAAAAGAACTTTCAACATCAGCGATAGAAGCTGCTTGAAATGCTGCGGTTGAAAAAGGAAAACAAATAATTGATAAAGCATCTTCAAAAATAGTTTCACAACCTGTTATTAATAAAAAATTTGATGAAATAATTTCAAATTTGGTTGGATCTAATGATCTTATTAATAATGGATCTAATTCTTATGGATCTGAAAGATCTAAAAAAAATAATGCAGATGATATAACAACAAATATAAATAAAATGATGATGGGGTCTGCAATAAGATCAGTAAAAAAATGAAATCAAATGAAAACGCTATAAGAATAGAAGATCTAGTTAAAAAAGGACGCGGCCTTCGACTTGCGTAGTAGACTTGCTAAATTTTTTATATAGTTTTTAAGAATTGTCAATCAAAAAAAAAAATTTTATATTGTATATAAAAAAAAAAAAATGACGACTTCTGAAATATTAAATTTTACAGAAATACCAACTGTGGATAATGGAATTGAAAGAATTGAAGACCATGAATATGAACCAATTAATGATGCAAATCTAAGTAGCGCTGAACAAATAACAATCAACATTGAGCAATAAGATTTGTTCACACTTCCATCTGAAGCTTATCTCTTCTTTGAAGGACAACTTGTTAAAGCTGATGGAACAGCTTATGCACTTACAAATAATAGTACTATGCATTTAATTAGTCAAATATCATACCAATTATCAAGCCAAAATACAGAAACTACTTTTAATCCAGGTCAATCAACTACAATGTTAGGAATGCTTAAATACCCAAATGACTTTCAATTAGCGCAAGGGTTAAATCAATTGAGGTACAAAGATAATACAACAACAGCAGTACTTGCTGATAACCAAGGGTTTGCAACAAGACAAGCATACATAATTCAGAAACCAACTACAAAAGAACCATTTTCATTTTGCGTACCTTTAAGACACTTTTTTGGATTCTGTGACGATTACGACAAAGTTATTTATGGGCTTAAACATACAATAACTCTTGTATAACAAAGTGATGATGACGCAATTTTTAAGCTTGCTGCTGTAACTGCAGGAAAAGTTAATCTTAATAAAATATATTGTATATGCCACATGTGCTACCATCAGATTTAGAAAGGCCTAAACTTTATAAGCAAATCGAATCAAAAGTGACACCTCCAGTAAGTTTTCGAGAGCGTCAGTGTGATACTATAGCTGTTCCAGAAGCTACTTCATTTTCTTGGACATTGAGCGTAAAGACATCTCCTGAAAACCCAAGATACATTAATGTTGGATTTTAAACAAATAAGAGGTTGGACCAAAATGATAATGCTTTAATATTTGATCATTTCGACTTGAAAAATATGTACATTATGCTTAATCAAGAAAGATATCCTGCTGTTGATTATAATTTATCATTCCCAAATCAGCAATGTTCAAGAGTTTATAGAGAAGCAGCTGTGTTTAGTGAAAAATTTTATAGAATTAATGAATTGATCGCACAAAGCAATATAAATCCTTCTGACTATAAAGATTTATAACCACTCTTTGTTTTAATGTTAGCAATCAATCAGAAAGATTAAACTTATCAACAATAGATGTACAAATTAAAGCAACATTTAATTCAGCTGTTCCAGCAGGTACTATGGCATATGCTGTTGTATTTTCTGATAGAATGATAGAATTTCAATCAGACAAAAATAAAATGAATGTCGTTTATTTAATTTTAGTAAATTAAATTTTTGTAAATTAAATTTTTTTGAAAATTAATTAAATTTTTTTCTTTATATAATAAAAGAATGAAATATACAAAGAAAAGTTTAAAAAATTTATTAGAAGAAAATAATATTTCAAAAACATCTGACAATTACGCTACATTGCTAATGATTGCTATAGATAATGGGTTATTAGATAAAGAATCTATTATGGCTGAAGTGAAGGAAGTAAATGAGAAAAGAGCAGTTGGGAGACCTAGAATACATCCAGTGAAGGAAGCAGGGATGCGGAGTCCCAAAAAGGACTCCGGATTTGAAAGTACAAAAAGATTACTTCATCCTAGTTTTTGTTATCCAGGAGCTCTAAAAATATAAATAAGTTTATGGACTATTGATAGGAAAAAAATTAAGATTTTTTGCTTAGAGAAACAATTATTTTTTGAACCCGGAGTCCGTAGGTATAATGGGGGCAAGGACTCCGGGACTTCAGGACTCCGGGCTTAAAAACAATAAGTTTCAAGTCATTATATCTCATGAATTTTTTTCTTATAGCAGATCATAACTCAACAAACATGTTTAGAGCTACTGGACACTACAGACTTGGAAAAAGTAGAGATATAAAGCCGGAGTCCTTTTGGGACTCCGCATCCCTCGAAGGAAGTAAATGAGAAGAATCCAGTTGGGAGACCTAGAAAAAATTGTGAAAAAGAAATAGATCCAAAATATGAAAGATGAAGAACAAGAAAAAACCAATCACTGTTAAATTGACTAACATGGAAACAGGAGAAATTAAAATATATAAATCATTATATAGTGCTATGCGTGAAACTAAGTATGGATGGAGATATCTCGAATTACGTGATGGAAAAGTTGATAATGGATTTAAGATTGAAATATCAAACTCTGAAAAAAATAAAATAAAATTTTGTCATATAAAAAATGGAAAATATACTAGATGAACCTATTCCAGATATAACATCTTCAGAAATTTTAATCCCTGCACCTTTTATATATAGAACATTGAGAATTACAAAAGAGCAGGAGATTGCAAAATATCGAAATATTACTTATCATTGTAGAATACGAGGATGGGGATGTATTTAAAAATCAGAATAAATATAAAAAATATTTACAAAGCACATGTAAATATTTTTAATAAAAGTACGACAAGATTTTTTTATTTTGAAAAATCATTTAAAGAAAATGAAAATTAAAAAAAATATCTTGCTATATAAAAATGGAAAATAAAAAAGTCACAGAATTACAAAAAATCGCAAAAGAGCGAAAAATTAAATATTATAGAATGAAAAAAAGTGAATTATTAGAAGCGTTAGCGCACACACATGTTGAGCGCACACAAACGCAATCTATATCAGTCGAACAGAGAAATATATTAGATGATCTTATTCCAGATATATCATCTTCAACAATTTTGACTCCTACACCTTTTATTGCAACTAATACATCAATATCTCGAAAAGAATCAAATAATTCTATTGCAAATTGGATTATGTCTTTTGTTCCTGATAAAATTAAAAAAACAGCTAATGAAAAGATTGAAGCATTAAAATCTAAAGTAGTAGAGTTGTATAATAAGTTTTATAAAAACCCAATAGAATTTAAATTAAAGAAATCATCTGTTAAAAATAAGGCAAAGCAATTTACAGCTAAAGGGATAGAAGGTTACGATGCTTTATCCTTCATAAATGCTGCAAAAAATAGTGCTATTAAAGTACTAAAAGAAAATAAAAATTTTTAAGTTTATATAGTTCTCTATTGTGAAATGGAGCGTACTGATATTAAAACAGGAGAAACTATAATCACATCTGCTCCAATCAGAACAAATAATCAAGTTGTATTAGAAACAACAGATTTAGATGAGTTTTATGAAATATCAAAGCAGAAAATTTTAGAATCATTATCATTATATCAACAAGCAGGATCAGGTTGGAGATTTGTTTCTGTTGAAAAGATGGATATAAATATTATTGAGTATAATCCTATTAAAGCTAAATCATAATTCCACTTGATAAAAATTTAGCAAATAAAAATGCGATAATTAATATAAAAAATAAAGATAATCAATGTTTTAAGTGGTGTATTGCAAGCAGTGCCGGATTAACCCTTAGGCAAATAAGGCACATGCCTTAAGGCCAGCAAAAAATCCAGGCCACAAAAAATTTATACATAAATTTATATTTATGTCTTATCTTTATTGATGAAATTATTATAATTGTTCCAATTATTATACACATTTTGTTCATATATCAATTTTACGATGTCGAAAATTGTCACTAATTCATTCTTATAAGTGATAATTTTTTTCTTCTAAAATATCGATTTAAAATATTTCGAATAAAATATTCGAAAAGTATTGTGTTTTCTTATATTTTTGAAATTCGATAACATTTGTTTTAAACAGCGGAACTCTTTCGTAAACAATAACAAAGCGTAGTAATAAAATTAATGGTTTTAGCAAATGAATATACTTTTAAATATAACTATTGTTATAAAATTGTAATCCTTTAAATTTATTAGCAGGTTTAAAGAAGAAAAAAGCATCACATTTACTGCAGAAATAACTGGGTATAGCTTTTTTGTTCAACATGCCATGTTTTAAATGTTTCTATCAAAACATATTTGTCACATATTTTATTTATTGTTGATGTTAATATAATAAAGCTCACTAATATAATATTTGGATTAGATCCATGTATCTCAAATATACTGAGTGACTTTCATTTTGGCTTTCACTATCATACATTATTATCTATATATATATATGTATGATTTTTTATCATATATATATAAAACAATATGTTTAATCATTATTATATCACATATCCATTTTACATATTCTAATTAATATTATTTTAATTCATAAATTAGTTCTTGCTATAACATAGAATACGTATATATACTATACATGTAGAACTTCAGTTCTGTGACCTAGGGGTATAAGAAGCAGATTATTAATAAGTCAAACAATCAATACCAGTGAGTAATTTGCATGAATTTTTGAACACCATGCTCCTGAAATAAACAAAAATAAAATCCTTCTCTTATAGGAATCTATAATTTTTAATGAATTATGTTGACGCTGTCATTATTATTGTTAGATTTCTGTTGTAATTATTATTTTTAATTGAACAAAATATCCCATCATCTGAATTCATAATTGGTGTTTATTCTGGTAGTTCAAAATCAAATTCATCAAATGATTTTCTTCTGGTATACTAGTAGTTTGATTTTAAATTATTATTTCGAATATTAAAATCTATATTATATATAGGTTTTGTATGTTCTTATCATGCAGTTCACAAGAAATCAATTTTTAAAATTTTATATCATTTTATGATATGACTTCATGAATCAATTATTTTTAAATCGAATAATTATTCTATTGAATACATAAAAATACGTTTTTAAAGATAACTTTTACGTTTTACTTTTAGATTTATGTCGATACGTAAAGGTGGTTGGGAGCGAGCGAGGGAGTTAGAGAAGAAAATGCATGATGAAGATAAACTGTTAAAGAAAATACCCAAAATCAATTCATTTTTCACTGCCACGAACAAGGTTGATGCTACTGATAATATTACTCTCAATTCCCCACCATCCTCATTAACATCTCAGGTAGGTATTGATCACAAGGAAGAGGCTGCAAAAATTGTATTTGAACTTGGACATACTGAAAAATTTGAAGGCTGAGCTGATACTGGTTCAGGAACCATTCCTAATGATGTTGGGAGTTTTGGTGACATAACAGATCATGTGCGTAACATGTGCATCAGCCTTGGAACAATCCATTTTCGAAACTTGGCAGACAGTTATCCAGAAACAAAGCGGGAATACAGTGGAGTGAATCGCTTCCTAAATTCTAGTGTCTTCAAACGGGTTTTGCCAAATGGTGATATCGTTGATCGTGACTGGCTTGTTTATTCTCCAGCCAAGAAATGTGTCTTCTGCTTTCCCTGCATTCTGTTTTCATCTGACCGGTCACAGTTGTCTGGCTCAGGATTTAAGGATTGAAAGAATATGACACAATACTTAAAATCCCATGAAATTAGTGCAAAGCACATACAATCAGTTCTCACTTTATGTCAAAGAAGTGTTGCTGCTGGGAGAGTTGACGAGCAATTGCACAACAATATATTGGAGCAGCGCAATTACTGGAGAAATGTCCTGTCACGCTGTGTTGTAACTATTACTTTTCTTTGTGAGAGAGGTCTCCCTCTTCGAGGTAGCAATGAAGTTGTTGGCTCCAGAGAAAATGGGAATTATTTGGGCATCTTGGAGCTGATTGGTCAATTTGATCCATTTTTGTCCCAGCATATCTGTACTCATGGCAATCGTGGACGCGGTCACACATCATGTTTATCAAAAACAATCTGTGAAGAATTAATTGCAATGGTGGGTAAACAGGTTATGGGTTTCATAAAGGATGAGATTTCAAAGTCACGTTATTTTTCAGTTTCAGTAGATTCCACTCCTGATATTACCCATTGTGACCAGCTGACCATCATTCTTCGTTATATTAATATGGTGGATTACCAGCCTGTGGAGCGTTTTTTGACATTTATCAATATATCCAGTCACACAGGGCAGAATCTTGCTGACACACTGCTTCAGTACTTGTCAGATCAAGACATCGACTACAAAAATTGCCGTGGTCAGACATATGATAATGCCAGCAATATGTCTGGTAAATATATTGGCATGCAACAAATCCTGAAAAACAAAAACAGTTTAGTGGACTACATTCCTTGTGCTGCCCACTCATTGAACCTAGTTGGCCAGTCAGCTGTGGATTGTTGCGTTGAAGCAGTTTCATTTTTTAACATATTGAATCGCCTGTATACTTTCTTTGTAGCATCAACACATCGTTGGGATGTCATGATGACCCATGTTAAAAACCAATCAGAATGTCTTGTTCCAAAATACCCATCAGATGCTCGGTGGTCTGCTCGAGCTGATGCTGCAAATGCAGTGTTCAAGGGGTACCACCAAAAACAAAGTGCTCTTCAGGAGATCTCAGGGGATTGTAATCAGAATGGTAGCACAAGGAATGAAGCGGGTTCATTGGCCAAACACATGGATACTATTAAAGTTGCCCTGTTGTGTGAACTTTGGAATGACATTCTGCAGAGGTTCAACATTAATAGCAAGTTATTGCAAAGTTCTACAATCGAATTAACTCCAGCTATTGATCTGCTGAAGAGCTTGCATATATTTTTGGATGAATGCCGAGAGAAGTTTGATGATTATAATCAGAAGGCAGGTGATCGCTGTGGCAACAGCACATATAAATCTGAAAGTCGAAGATTACCAAAGCGTAAGAGACAAATCAATGATGGAGATGCCGCAGATGCTATGGAAGGGATGTCAAGCCAGCAAAACTTCAATGTCAATACCTTCTATGTCATCATCGATCAGCTGAAAAATGCATTAAAGAAACGCATTAAAACTTACTCAATTGTGCTGCAGAGATTTGGAGTTCTGACTGAGTTTGACTCCATGACCGATGAAGATATTGACATTGCTGTTAAAGGAATGGTTACTGTGTACTCGAAAGACCTTTGTTCTGATTTTCCAACAGAATTTCGACAATTTATGTGGTGGTATAAAGAACAGAGAAACTATGAAGAAGGATCAAGTGCACAGAATCAAGTTGATTCAAGAGCTCAGAAGATGTTTAAAATGCTGCACAATTCTGATGTATATCAAGCATTTCCAAATACTGAAATAGCACTCCGGATCTACTTATGTCTGATGTCAACCAATTGTTCAGGAGAACGTTCGTTTTCTCAATTGAAAAGAATTAAAGATGCAAAACGATCAACAATGGCTCAATGGCGTCTTTCTGTACTTTCACTTCTGTGCATTGAAAGTGATTTGCTCAACAAGGTCAACTTCAAAGAACTAATTGACAAATTTGCAGTTATAAAAGCGCGAAAATTTTAAATTATGTAGTTTTTGCCTAATAAATATTCTTTTTTAAATTTTACTTTTCTTCTTTTTGTGGGAAAGTCCGTATTATCTGTATTTTCAGGCCACTTATTAAAATGTGCCTTAGGGCCAACAAAGCCTTAATCCGGCACTGATTGCAAGAGCATTAAATCCAACAGATAATAATCCTCATAGAGTAGATAAGGAGCTTAAAAATCAAGCAGAAAATATAAACTGCGATAAAATAGAAGTTCCAGTATCGTTAAATCAAATCACACAGTTTGAGAAGAACAATACAGATATCAGTGTCAATGTATATGGTTATGAAAATTCAGAAATTCATATTTTGCGCGTATCAAAGAATAATGGTCGCAAACATTTAATAGATTTACTATTAATCTCAAATGGTGAAACTAATTCTTATGGATCCTAAGGATCTAATCATTACTGTTTAATAAAAAATTTAAGCAGATTACTTTCATCACAAACATCTAATAAACATTGCAAAAAACACTATTGTAGAAATTGTTTGTTAGGATTTAATTCAGAAGAATCTTTATCTAATCATAAATCGTATTGTGAAACACATGATTCAGTACGTATCAAACTTCCACCACCAAATTCAACAATGCAATTTACTAATTACAATAAATCAATGAGAGTTCCGTTTGTAGTATATGCTGACTTTGATAGTTTTATCAAACAAATTGACACTTATGAACCAAATCCGAATGAATCTTATACTAAACAATATCAGAAACATATTCCAAGTTCATTCTGTTATTATATTAAATGTTTTGATGAAAGTTTTTATCAAAGCAGTCCAGTCACATTTACTGCAAGTAGTGAAACAGCTGTTGCACAAGTTTTTGTTGATAGCTTAGAAGAAGATATTAGGAAAATTTGTGATATGATTAAATTTCCAAAAAAGATGCTATTTACTACTGAAAACAAGCATGATTTTAATGCAGCAATATCATGTCACATTTGTGGAAAAGATCTTGAAAATGCTAAAGTACGTGACCATTGTCATATTACTGGAAAATATAGAGGTGCAGCTTATCAAAATTGTAATTTAAATTATAAAATTCCAAAATTCTTTCCAGTACTATTTATCTGGCTATGATTCTCACTTATTTATAAAGAAATTATCAGGAGGAAAATTGAGTTGTATACCTGTTAAATACGTTGTATACACGGTTACATAAAAATGAACATTAAGAATATTTTTCGTAGTAAAATCTCTTTGTTATAATTAGCACTTAAAATATATATACATATATCAGTTCTGGAAAAACGCCATCTTGCTTTTAACACGTTTTTCCGCTGATGTATCGTGACGTATTCAGAAAATGTTTTATCTTAAGAAATGTTGCGTTACAATAGGGCCGCAAACACAACACCTCCACCAATAAGTTTTTTTCATTCACTATCCCGGAACCGTACTGGCCTCTGTCGGAGTCGCCCTGACCTGCGTGATTCCACTGGCGCAATACTCGATTCCAACACGGTGGAATGTTTGCTAGCCCCGTTCTCTTCTGTGTAACTTTGCACGGCATTGCTGGCTATTAGGTATACTGGTAGTTGAGGGTTAGTGCTTTCAGGAAACGTAATTACGGGATTCGAATCGTATTCCGGTAAATCGGAAAATCGCAGCCTTATTTGATCAATGTGTCGATGAACGACTACGTCGTCAGTTAGGATTTCAAAATTGACTGGTCCCTTCTGTTTTATAATCTGTCCCGGTTTCCACTTCGGACCACTTCCAAAATTCTTTACCATCACATTGTCTCCACAGTTGGATTGCCTCAAGTGTGTTTTCCTGTTCCCAAGCCTTTCTGCTCTTTCTTGCTTTTCTTCCACTCTGCTTTTTGGATCTAGTTTTAGACTCTGAAGCGCACTACGTAATTTTCTCTTTATTAAAAGCTCTGCCGGTGATATTCCGGTGGTCGAATGAGGAGTGATTCGGTATGAAAACAAGAATCGATTCACCGTAGTTTCAATAGAATTGCCTTGTCGAGCGGTCAACTTTTTCATCACTTCCTTGAATGTTTCCACCGTGCGCTTGGCCTGCCCGTTCGACGAAGGGTGATACGGGGCTGTAAAGATATGTCTTATTGAATTTCTTTTGACAAATTCAGCAAATAAAGCACTGCTAAACGAAGTTCCGTTATCACTAACAATTACTTTGGGAATCCCATGAACCGCAAATATACTTCTCAATTGCTCAATGGTGTTTTCGGATTTGGCATTTTTTATCACTATTGCCTCGATCCATTTTGAATAAGCATCGCATACGATTAAAAACATGTGTCCTAAAAATGGACCTGCATAATCAAGGTGTATTCTACTCCAGGGTTTACTTGGATACTCCCAATGGTGTATTGGTGCACTTTCAGGGCTTCTTTGATGCATTACACACAACCGGCATTGGTGTACCGTTTCCTCAATCGATTTGTCCATATTGGGCCACCACACGTAACTCCTCGCTAACGCTTTCATGCGTACCACACCCGGATGTGCAACTCTTTTAATATCATCTCCTGTAACGATGCGGGTATTACAACCCGGTTTCCCCACATTAGAATTCCTCCTTTGACTCCTAACTCATATTTTCTAGCTACAAAAGGTTTAAATCCTGTTTCATTAGGAAATTGCAATCCACTAAGGACACCATCTAACACTCGACTTAAGATCGGGTCTTGTGCCGAATTTATTTTGACATCTTTGGCTGAGACTGGTGTGCTGGATAGCTCTATCATTAAAATTATATTCTCTGCGACTGATGACTCAGTGTTTTTAATCGGCAATCTGCTCATGCAGTCTGCATTTCCATGTGTAGCCCCACTACGGTATTTCAAACAATAGTTGTAAGCAGAAAGGGTTAACGTTCAACGCTGAATCCTTGCAGCGGTCATGGCTGGAATAGGCTTTCCTTCTGCCAATAAACCCAACAAAGGCTTGTGATCTGTCACTAAAGTAAAATGTCTCCCATATAAATACTGATGTAATTTCTTTACGGCAAATATAATAGATAATGCTTCTTTCGTTCTGCTGTGGATAAACGCTATCCACAGCAGAACGAAATTATTTGAGAATAATTTCGTTCTGCTGTGGATAGCGTTCTGGATATGTAAGTAATCGATCTTTCACTTCCCTCAGATGTGATGTGTGCCAGCACTGCTCCGATTCCATAAGGTGATGCGTCACAAGACAAGATTAGCTCCTTTTTTGGATCGTAATGTATCAATAATTTAGGCGAACATAATTCCGCTTTGGCACTGTCAAACGCTGTCCGTTCTTTCATGCCCCACAACCAAGGAATGCCTTTTCTGAGAAGCCTATGGAGTGGCTCCACGATTGTTGCTAGGTTTGGTAAATGTCTGTGGTAATAGTTGATCATGTCAAGAAACGATTTTACCTGGGTAGTGTCTTTAGGTTCAGGAGCATTCCTGATTGCGTTAAGTTTGTCCTCCAGCGGTACTACCCCATCCTTTGTTAATTTAAAACCTAGATATTCAACTTCGGGTGACATGAATACACATTTATTTTCCTTTAACTTTAGTCCTGCATTTTCTAGAATATGCAAAACCCTTTCAATGTTTTTTAAATGCTCCTCATCCGACCGGCCTGACACTAAAATGCCATCAACTCGAACTTTGGTAAATGGCAAGTTGCCAATTAGCTTCTCAATTTCTCGTTGAAAAATTCCAGATGCTGAGTGCACCCCAAACTGTAATCGTGTAGGTTCAAATAGACCTCGATGAGTGTTGACTGTCAATAACTCACAGGAACTTTTATCAAGAAGTAATTGTTGATAGGCAAATGCTAAGTCCAGTTTGGTGAATTTTTGTCCGCAGGCCAAAGTTGCAAATAAATCTTCTGTCCTTGGTCGGGGATAAAATTCGCATATTGCTGCCTGATTTACAGTCTGTTTAGTCTCCACATAATCAAATGGTGCCGTCTTTTTTTTAGGACGGATACGATTGGAGCTGCCCAATGGGAATGACTTACTGGTCTATAGATTTTTTTAATTTTTCTCAGCCAGTTTCAGCTAATCAATGAAGGTCCTCTACCTGGAATGATTATTAAAGTTAACACATTAGTCTGCCTATTTATTTTGACAGAAAGCTCAACTTTCCCTTCTGGTGATACTACTTCCCCAGTGAATGTCCGCAAAAAAGATTTGGTTGGATAAGCTCCCTTGCTTGTGAGTCCCTTCTTTTGCAAGCTTGTAAATGTTTCTAGACTCATTACTGACACAGATGCTCAAGTGTCGAGTTCCATTTGTGTACAAATACCTTCAATTTCCACGTCAATCATAATTGGTTTCCTTATATTTGACTTGTTTTGAATGCGATATAGCTCTTCTTCATTTTGATTTTCATTAATCTCGTCTATCTTGTGTTGGGTTGTTGTATTTTTAGACACCCTTTTCTTTTTACAACAACTCCTTGTAGTGTGTCCCTTGTTGTGGCAAAAAAAACACTCCTGATCTTTGAAAAAACATGTCTCTGGATTATGTTTGCCTCCGCAACGAAAACATTCACATTCATAATGCCTTTCTGATTTGATTTCAACTTTATTGATTGCTGCTGGGCTGGTAATGTTTTGATGGCATTGAATTATTGCTGCTTGATTTGCTGCTGCTTCCATAGTTAGTATAATGTCTAATGTTTTTTGTAAAGAAAGGTTAGATCCTTCACTTAGTAGTCTCCTCTGAACTCGAGAGTCATTAATCCCACACACTTTTCTGTCTCGTAGCATTTCATCCAGTATATTTTGATAAGCACAATGGGTGGTCAAAGCTCTGAGATCAGCAATAAATGTTGCTACTGATTCACTAGTGTCTCTATTTGCTTGAATTGAATTTGAAACGTTCGGCTATTGGATTTGGGGTTGGGCTCTTGTGGTTGCTCATCAACCTGCATAACTCAGTGTACAATCTATCGCTCGTTTTTCCCGGTGCTACCAAAGACTTGAACAACTTCTATGTCACGTGCCCACATGAACTCAAAAGGATAGCTCTTTGTTGCTCCTCATTAATAATGTCGTTAGCAATAAAGAAAAAATCTAGTCTTTCGACATAATTGTCCCAATCCTCATCTGAGTTGAATTCTGATAAATTTCCGAAATGCGAAGCCATCACGTTTAACAATTTGTACTACTCATAATAATAACCATATTAACACCATAAAATAAAATCACCAATAATTAAACCACTAAGTAATGCAATAAATTTATCTTCGTCGCCAATTTTAAATACGTTGTATACGAATACATAAAAATGAACACTAAGAATATTTTTCGTAGTAAAATCTCTTTGTTATAATTAGCACTTAAAATATATATACATATATCAGTTCTGGAAAAACGCCATCTTGCTTTTAGCACGTTTTTCCGCTGATGTATCGTGACGTAGGGTACTTACGCCAATTACTGGCCACATTTTTACAAGTAACACCCGTTACAGAAAAATACTTAAATATATGTTACATACCATATATAAAATTTTAGAAAATTAAAAGCTCTGACAGTTTAAGTAAAAATTATTGTGATTATAAATAACATAAAATTATATATAACCCAGATATTAAAGGTAAACAATTTTACCAAATACTGGCCATCTTAACCATTTATTGGCCGTTGGCTGTATTTGATTGAATAGGGCATTGTAGTTGATTTATTATCATAAAATTAAAAAAAAATAAAAAGCACATTATAAAATCAAGATAACTTGTTCAATTAAATTATTTATACACTCATTAAGATGAATTGATAAGAACAAAAATACCTAAAAAAATTTTCTTTTAAAATATCTTTTTTCACCTTCTTATAAAATATCATCTTTTTTCACCTTCGTCAATTTCTTCAAGTTTGATATAACATCTAGCTTTTTTTTTGCAAAATCTTTTGTTTTTCAACTTTTCTATTTTCAATAGCTACCTTTGAAGCCCTATCTTCAAGCTTTGCATTATAAGCCTCCTCTGAGGTCACAACAAAAAACTTTAAATTAGAGTTTTTTGAGTTTTTTGTTTGTTTGTTTAATTTGTGGAGAAGGATATGTAAGAACATCTGAATCTTTGTCTGATGAACAAGATAAATTAGCAAATGGAAATGGAAGATCTGTTAATATTTTGCAAAAAAAAAATTTTTATCATTTGAATCTAATGTTGACTCAATTACTTTTACTTCTTCAAGACATATATCAGTATTAATATTCAAACACAGAGTATTGTCTTGAACAGAAAAATCAATAAATTCATTGTCTTGTACCGGTTTGATTCTTGCATAGCTGTGTTCTGTAACAATATTTGAATATTGCACAGCATTATCTTGAATTAAAAAATCAATAAACTCATTTTCTTCTTCTGGTTTGGTAGAAGGCAGCGAGTTAATTGCAAAGCTGTTTTCTGATAGATCAGACAATAATGGAAGGTTGTTTAATGTTGAAATGTTGCATACATTTTGACCTGGGACAGCATCTGAAATTTTACTATATAAAATGTTTGGGATATATGCCTCTTTAGGAATAGCATCTGGATTAAAGGAATAAATTCCACAAGTTCTAAATCCTGAGCGTATATTTGTGTCAGTCATAGCATATTACCACACTTTTGAAAATAAACCGCAAAAATTAGAATGTGAAACTACTACACCTGGGTAGTCATTCATCATTGTTTGACATTCCTCAGAATAGGCAGCTTTCAGTGACTTAAAAACTGTTCTGTCACAAGGCTGCAACCAGTTGCTGGTGTGAGCTGGAAGCTCAACAATTTCAATTTGGTATACGATAGCCAGCTCAATCATTTCAACAAAATTGTGTGAGTCATGTCCATCTAGGAATAAAATCTGTGGTCTTGCTGAGCCAATATTTGGAAGAAATGTTTTCTTAAACCATAACTCCGTAATACCTCGTTTTGTCCAGCCCTTTTCAGACACACTCCATGTTGCTCCTCTTGGAGCATTTTCGGTATCAAAACCATAAAGAGTTTGTACAGTTTTTCCTTTCCCTATTATATGAGGTGGTATGACTTGACCAGCTGCATTTACGCAACATATAACAGTAACTGTTTTCTTGTTGCCACTTGTTCGACTCTGAATATATTTTGAGCCTTTCCTGGCAACAACACGTCTAGGTTTATGCTCTAGTTGCATCCCTGTTTCATCCATGTTCCACATACATTCTGGTTTGTCCTGTAAATTCTTACTTTGAATCAGAACTTCTAAAGAAGTAAAATATTTGGAAACCTTTATCCTATCTATACACATGTGTCGTATTGAAGCTGTAGCTTCTGGACAATGAAGACTAACACAACTGTGTCTCTTTTTAAGTAGTTGCCACCACTTTTCACTCGGTCGACCATTTTTAAAACTTATGTTATGTTTTTTAGCAAACTTAGCTTAAATGTTTTTTTCCCAAAACCGATTCCCATTTGGGCACGATTGCCAGTATAATCAATTAGTTTTTCTTCAAGGCACCTAGCATTGGCTTTTTCCCTGGTTTTGCTCCTATTTTGGACTTTCCAGAGATTATGGTTTGTCGATTGCGGAACTTTATATGATACACTTGCTTTCTGTTGAGACATACCTGATGCAACTGCATGTACTGCTAGTTTCATGTTATTCTCAGTCCATAGCATGCGTCTTTTTATTATCCTTGTTAAAAAAACTGGTTTCATGGTTTCATATAATATTATTATCTATTAAAAATAAAAAAATAAAAACATACATTCATAAAATACATTTAGGAAAATCATATATTTACTTTAATGGTGTATTTTTATTGAATCAATATTATCAGAACATAATTAACTATAATTATAATTAACTAAAACTTGCTGAGTTCATTCTACTTTTAAAGTAAGTTAAAGTTTAAAATGATTTTAAAACTAACTTTAAAATGATTGAGCATTTTACTTTTAAAGTAAAATGCTCAATCATTTAAAATTTATTTATTTAAACTTTAAAAGTAGAACTAACTCAGAAAGTAACTTTAAAAGTAGAATGAACTCAGAAAATCAGAAATTATTTTAAATGTGGATTTTGTTAATATCTTAACTTAACTTTTCTCACACATGAATAATAACTAAGTGTGAGAAAATCCTATATAAAAATATGAAACTAAAAAATTTTATACCTGATACCATTTATTGGCCATGGCCAGTAAATGGATTAATTAACCGGCCAGTAAATGGTTTATTAGAAAAGGATTAATCTAATTCAGTTAAAACATTATATGTGAAACATATAATGTTTTAACTGAATTAAATACTTTTGTTTCAAAGTGTACATGAGATATTTATCTTTCATTTCCTTCCTGAATGGACTGGCACAAATACTTGCAACGCACAAAAAAAAGACTCTAAAGTATGAATTTAAGAAAACAAAGCGTAAAATTGTTACATTTTTATAAGGTTTTTAACATTTAGTTTTAGCGACTAAAACCTTCTAGAACTTTCCTGGAATTGCGATATTTACAAAACTTTAATGAAGTCATTGACTTTAAATAATTATATAGGACAAGTTGTATCAATGTAGTTTTTTATGAGAAAAGCTTTTAAAAGTGGCCAGTAAATGGTTAATGGCCATTAATTGGCGTATTTACCCTATTCAGAAAATGTTTTATCTTAAGAAATGTTGCGTTACAATAGGGCCGCAAACACAACAATACCAAACAATGAAGAAAAGTATATTAGCTTTTCTAGAGAAATTAAAATTGATGAGTATATTAAAGAAAGTAAAAAAGTTAAAGTTAAGCGTGAACTTCGTTTCTTAGATAGTTATAGATTTATGCCTTCTAGTTTAGATGCTTTATCAAAGAATTTAGCAAAAGACCAGTGCAAAAATATCGGAAAGTTATATTCAGATAAAAAACTAGATTTGTTACTAAGAAAAGGTGTATACCCATATGATTGGGTTGATTCTATTATTAGATTTAATGAGACACAATTACCACCAAAAGAATCATTCTTTTCAAAATTAAACGATGAAGATATAAGTGATGATGATTACTCACATGCACAAAATGTATGGAATGAGTTTAATTGCAAAACATTTAGAGATTATTATGACTTGTACAATGTTTCAGATGTGCTTTTACTAGCTGACGTCTTTGAAAATTTTAGAGATGTTTGTATGAATTGTTATAAATTAGATCCTGCTTGGCATTATACATCACCAGGATTAGCTTAGGATGCAGCATTGAAGAAAACAAAAATAAAATTAGAATTGCTTAGTGATTACAATATGATACTAATGATAAAGAAAGGTATAAGAGGTGGAATTAGTATGATATCAAATAGGTTAGGAACATCTAATAATAAGTACATGGATAACGAATATGACAAAAGCAAAGAATCAACATTCATACAATATCTAGACGCTAATAATTTATATGGATGGGCAATGAGTAAACCACTTCCAACACATGGTTTTAAATGGATGGATGAAAATGAAATAGAAAACTAGTATAAATGGAAATCAA